>NC_060071.1:102704544-103007575 GCF_922984935.1 Meles meles
ATACAGAATTCACTACATCCACCTATTGTGGGCCTTTTTGTTTTTGTTTTTTAATTTTATTTATTTATTTGAGAGACAGAGAGAGAGATTAAGAAAATGAGTCGGAGGAGGGGCAGAGGGAGAAGCAGACTCACTGCTGAACAGGAAGCACAATACAGGACTCGATCCCAGGACCCTGTGATCGTGACCTGAGCTGAAGGCAGATGTTTAACCAATTGAGCCACCCAGATACCCCCACCTATTGTGCTTTTTAAGGAATATTAATGGCAGTAAAAGATACCAGATTCGACCACTCTATTTTCAGATATAAAACAGAAGAAGATTGCTAAAGCAGACCACTGAAGACACATAAGCCTTTATTTATGGGTGCGTGAAAGAAAAGGAAGCCTAGATATTTTTATCCCTTCAATTTTAGGAGGTGAGTAGAAGAAGTGAGAGAGAGAAGAGTAAAAACATTAGCTGGGTTTTAATAGTTCTTCTAAGGATTCAAAGAGGCTGGTCTGAGAATGATACCTTAGAAGTCAGATTTAGACCATGACGCTCAGCTCCCCTAGGAGAGACAGCTGACACGGTTACTCCTCTCTTTCCAGGCAAGTTCAGCAGCTGTTACTGAGAAGACAGACACTCAGTGCCCTAGAGATTCATGGAGGGATGGATTCACGGATGGAGAGTACTTCAAAGTACATTGCTGATTAGGCCTAACAATAGCTTGGTCAGGGAAAATGGTGAACACCCTAAAATATCACCAAACAGAAAAAGAAAATACGCTTGGGTGGTATTTAGGACAATGTACAGCTTAAGTCCAGAAAGCCTTTTATCCTTGAGAAAAAAAGTGATCCTTACTTCTTGAGTTATTCTTCCTTGGCCACACACCCCTGCAGCACTAGGACTCAGACTGGCGGTTACCACACTACTTCCCACTTCTGGCCTGCAACTACAATTCCTGAGTGGAGCAGGATCCAAGAAAGAACAAAAGAGGGAGAAAGGAAGACGTCACGTATAGAAGTATGTCTAAAAGGTTGTAAAAAGCAATCAAAATATAATGTTTTCTGTGTTTCTTACCTAGTTAAGAAGGTGATCAGTGATCTTTTTTTTTTTTAATTTTTTTTTTATATTTTATTTATTCAACAGAGAGAAATCACAACTAGCAGAGAGGCAGGCAGAGAGAGAGGAGGAAGCAAGCTCTCCACGGAGCAGAGAGCCCGACGTGGGGCTCGATCCCAGGATGCTGGGATCATGACCCGAGCCGAAAGCAGAGGCTTTAACCCACTGAGCCACCCAGGTGCCCCGTGATCAGTGATCTTATACAGAATTAAAACCAAAAGGCTTTGCAATGACAAGAGTAAGTAGCCAGGGAGATTAAAAAATTTCAGGCAAGATGTTTTTATCATGAGAGACAGCTAGACACGAAGGTGAAGGTGGCATCACAATAGAGCTGCGGTGGACAGTTCAGTATAATGCTGTAAGGTGGTCAGAAAACTGTAAATGCATGTAGCTCAGGCACTAAGGGCCAGGATGCAGCAAGGCCAGATGCCTGCACTGTAACAACTCAACAGCTTGCTGGAAAAGAGGGCACACGAAGATTCAGTGGGCACGCAGACTCTGCAAGTGTGCTTATGAATCACCAAGTCAGAACCACCTCCCAAGGTCACATAGGTCATGACCACATTTGCAATCCTCACAGCTTTTCCTTACCTCAGTATATCACTGGTAGTAATCTCAGGGATAAACTTTTGAAGGTGCTTCACTGTTGCACTGAGAAAACAGGCTTTATACATTTCATTAACTCCATAGGAAAAATTCTGGAACACCAATTTAATCAAGCCACTGAAAGAAAAAAAAAAATTTTATGAGAGAAAGGAATTCTTTATTATTACGAAACATCTTTACAACTATGAGATTTGGGGAGGTGGCATCACAAAAATATAGGCAAAATCAGAAAAAAAAAACACCCATGTATTAACAGTAAATCAACTTTTGGTCAATATAAGAAGGAAACTTCATCAAAGGAATACCTTCCAAACTTAAATTCCTAGGAATGGTTTCAAACTGGAATTCTATAAAATCTGCTAACATCAAGGTTTTCTAATGCAAATGTTACATGCTTTTAAAATCACACCTAAAAGGCATTAACAGATCTTTAAGTCAGAGTCATAAAGCAAATGGAGTACCTACTTTTCTTTAGTCAGCCAGAGGTAAGATACTCCAGATCCTCAAGCAAGACTCTACAGAGCCTGTGTGTACATACATGTGTTTTCATAAGCACACATACTAGGAAGCCCCATCCTAAAACTTATATTTCAGAATCAGTGAAGGGTGAAACTCAAGTATAGCTTAACAAGCTTACTAATGATTTTGATGTGAAAACCTCTAGAGTGCAACACTGTTAAAAGGACCAAACAAAATACCTCACTGAGTTATTTCTTACAATAATAAAGAATCTGCCATCTAGGTCAACACAATTTATTGTTAGTTTTCCACGAAAGGAAACAACTTTGGTTATCAGCATTTTCTCCAGTGGTTCTCAAAATAATGGTGACTGACTTGAAATGATCTTATCAAAGTAAGCAACCTACTGATTTTGAAAGAAACTTTTTTTTTCAAACTCAACTAGAAGATTAGCCAAACAAGATTTGGATTGTCAGATATGTGTTTGTCTCTTGGTCTTGTTCTTTCTGACCAAGACACTACCCTGGCTCATGAGAATTTTCTTTTTTCTTTCTGTTTCTCTTTTTTTAAAGATCTTATTTATTTGACAGACAGAGCAAGAGCCAGAGAGCACAAGAGGAGGGAATGGCAGAGGGAAAGGAAGAAGCAGGCTCATCCCTGAGCAGGGAACCTGACAAGGCTCGATCCCAGGTCCCTGAGATCATGGGATGCTTAACCATTTGAGCCACCCAGGTGCCCCAGAATTGTCATGAAGTAGTTAAAACTTTATGTTTATTCCACAAAGCTCTTAATCTGGATTAATCAAAAAATAAATATACCAATCACAAATATGAGAATTATATCAAGAAAGATAAAATTTCCCACATTAAAAATATAAGCATATAAAATCTTTTTTTGCCATGTAAATAAAGTTACCTCTTGATAATTACATCCATAACATCTCTGGCACTGAAGTCAAAGGGTTTATAGCCTTCTCGTTTAAAGGCAAGAACCGCATTGGGCCCTAGCCAAATACTGCCGTCCATCCTAGGTGTGAAGTGAACTCCTAGGAAAGGAAACCGGCTATCTGGGACCTATGGATTTAATATGTCAAAGAATTATCATTTCACATTACATTCTATTATACATGCAAGCACTGTATAATACAAAACACTGATAATATAAAACACTTTCTTCTGATGTATTTTAGTTGCATTACTTTTGATCTGTTACTCAGATATTCCTTCCTATATTTACATGCTTCTGTCTAGAAATGCCACAAAGGAAACAGTGATGCTATTGACATCAATATACACTGTCCCATGTGTTCCTCTTTCTGGATTAAAAAAAGAGAGAGAGAGAACTGTCCTAGTTCAGGTTATTCCCTGCTCCCCAGCCCCTCAACCACAATCTATGTGGCTGGCAAGTAAAATCAGAGCTACCAGTAAAAAAAAACACTCATTTATAGTACAGGCTTTTAGAAAGTGGAAATGCATTAGATTGAAGCAGATGAAATGTATGTTTTGGCACCATCAAAAAACATTAAATTAGCTCAATAGCAGCAATTTCATCTGGTTCAACTTAGTAGTTTCAGAGAGAAGAGTGAATTCTTCATGTAAATGGCTCTGGCTATACCATGAAACTACAGAGTAGCCACATCCCCTTTTCTGCACCTATCAATACTGAATTGAGAAAGACAGCTGGGTATCTGGGCATGCTGTAAGGGAAAGTTTTCTTATGAGTGCTCCTTCCACCATAGAGGGGGAAGAATTGGGTTCTTTCTTAGTAGTCTCTCCCATGGTACACTCTGCTTTCCAGACATGCACTTGTAGGCACTTAATTACAATTTTATAACCATGATTTCAGAATAAAGATTTAGGGATTTAATGACAAGAGAAATAGGTGAAATGCTTTTCCAAGAAGCACTTCAAGACAACCCTTAGCTTCTGACCCAAGTAAAAGTTTTTGTTTCATTCCCTTTTTGCCCATAACCATCTGGAGAAGGGTGAGGAGGCAGAAGCATCATTACCTACCGGATAAATATTTCCTTTTACAAGATAGCATTTTTCTGGCTTCAAGAGCAGGTAATCTCCCCGGAATGGTACAATTTGAGGATCAGGATTACAGCCACTCAACTCTGAAATACGGTCCGAGTAAAGTCCTGCACATGTCACAACATACTGACACTGAACTTCCTCTCCCTAGTGCAAAAGAAAATAAAGAGTAGGAAGTAGAGAGGAGAGTAAGTCAAGGGGGGGAAAGAGATGATAGGAAAGATAGGGTATAAAAATGGACTTCTTTCTTTTTATTTCTTTTAAAAGAGGGAATTAAGTACAAGTATCAGCAACATAAGTTCTTCAGCATTTAGACAGCAGCTAGAAACCTATGGTACTAGCAATATCACCTTGAATTTTTTATTTAGAGGTCAAATCATTGAGCTTGTGAGGATACTTAAGTTAGACAAACACACATCCCTATTTTACTAAGATCTACCATGAAACTTAACTATTTGTTGTAAAAAGAAGCAAACTTCATTTAAATGGATGGCTCCCACCAATATGGCCTTGTCTGTATTTCAGATTTCTCATCTTATCTATGAGTAACTATCCTCTTACTCTCATATTGCTTCGCACTCAATAATCTTGCTCAATTCCAACCCACCAACGAATTTCTCCTTCCTGATCAAATACATACTTTGTAAATTGAGGCTAGTTTTGAAATCTCATCCTTTCAATTCACATTTACTGAGAACACACACTATAGTTAAGGAGATTACTAACCTTAGGCTATTAGAAGTTCCCACAAATTTTATTTTGTGATCATCTGCATATTTTTTGCTCTACCCTGCCAGCATTAGCCAATTTGCCACCCTATTTCTTAAGTGATTTCATTTAACGCCAATTCCCTACCACATTTTAATTCCCACCTCTTTAATTCTTATAGAGTAAACAATTAGCACCTCCTTGCTCTAGGTAATTCCTTGTCCCTAGACTTCTTTCTCAGAAAACCTGTTTCTGGAGCCTCAGAATTATCTGCCTTGACAGTTTTTCCTTCCATCTTTTACTGATTCAGACTTATTCTATCTCTACATCACATTTTGCCTAGCTAGCTACAAAGGTAAGCTTCTTTTCAAGTTCTACAACTCACACTTCTGAAAGTCGGATGAAACTTTTTCATAGTGAATTCAAATTAGCGAGGCTAAATCATGACAGTTTTAAGACCCTTGAAGTCAAAAGCGATATATCAACAGAAACAAAAAAATGCTTTCTTCTAAATAGGTTAATATCTTTCCTGTTCATCTAGAGGTATACCGGAAGTACAAGAAATATTTTTATGTGATATAAATCTCCTAGTCCCTACTTGAAAGGTCAGCAGTTCTTTTGTTCTTGGAACATAAAATGTAAATAAGACATGATAAATGCAAAGATAAGAGAATTTGTAGAATGGTACCAGCATGCAACAACCTACAAGTTCTCTTTTAAAAATCAGGGAACAGGGCGCCTGGGTGGCTCAGCTGGTTAAGTGACTGCCTTCAGCTCAGAGTCCTGGGATCGAGTCCCGTATCAGGCTCCCTGCTCCATGGGGAGCCTGCTTCTCCCTCTGACCTTCTCCCCTCTCACGCTCTCTCTCAAATAAAAAAAATAAATAAAATCTTAAAAAAACAAACAAACAAACAAAAAAAACAGGGAACAGCTCCAAAGAAAGAAATGACTAAAAACTTTCATAGGTCCCTGAAATAATTTTATGCTAAACATGAAATAAGAATTAAAATTAAAAAAAAAATCAGTAATACATTTACTTCACATCCCAAATCAAAATTTAGGTAAACACTGAATGATACATTTGTTCAAACAAAAATTTCATTAAAAAAATAAACTATGCATCTCTACAGCTATTTCAGAGTGAAACAGACTTTTCTCCCATATATAAAATATAAATCTTTACTTAGCAAATCCTCTCCCCTCCCCAGATTGATTGATTGATTGATTGATTGATTTAAGAAATCTAGGAGGTGGAGGGGCAGAGGGAAAGGGAAGAGGGAGAATCTTAAGCAGGCTCCATGCCCAGCACAGAGCCTATGCAGGGCTTGATCTCACAACCCTGAGATCATGACCTGAGCTAAAATCAAGAGTCAGACACTTAAACGACTGAGCCACCAAGGCACCCCCCAAAATTTATTCCTTTTTTAAAAAAATATTTATTTATTTGACAGAGAGAGAGATCACAAGTAGGCAGAGAGGCAGGCAGAGGGGGAGGGGGAAGCAGGCTCCCTTTCTGAGCAGAAAGCCTGATGCAGGGCTCGATCCCAGGACCCTGAGATCAACACCTGAGCCAAAGGCAGAGGTTTACCCACTGAGCCACCCAGGCAACCCCCAAAATTTATTCTTAATTTAACCTCTTCTAACCTCTCACAGAAGCATAGACATTCAACTTAGTAAGTTGACTCAAATTTTTAATTATACAAAAATGTTTGGGTGCCTGGGTGACTCAGTCGGTTAAGTGCCTGCCTTCTGCTCAGGTCATGATCTTGGGGTCCTGGGATCAAGTCCCACATTGGGCTCCCTGGTCAGCAGGGAGTCTGCTTCTCACTTGCCTCCACTTCCTCCTGCTCATGATCTCTCTCTCTCTCTCTCCCTCCCTCTCTCAAATAAATAAAATCTTTTAAAAAATATATAAATTAAAAAATATTTAATTATATTTAACTATACTAAAGGTAAATGCCAAAATAAAAGGCAACAGCTATAGTAACTGTGGGTGAAATACATATTCACTGGTATCCCAGAGCCCCCTGCATATACTTCATCACATGATGCCATACTCTAATGAAAATGGCCCTTCAATGAGGGTAGGAGCAGAAACACACTTTTAATCCTTCTTTGAATGGAGATCCTGGATGCTCTGTCAGTCACCTGGGCCATATGACCCAGCAGATCTGATGGTAATCAGGGTGTCTGTGGCAGACAGCGATGTTTTATGGAGACTTTGGTAGGTCCCTATAGGCAAATCACAACACAGAACTTTATACCATCCTCTGCAGATAACTGTCTTCCTTTTGAGAAAGTGCTTCTGGCTTTGACTCAACACTTGACCACAGATCACTAAGTTACCATGTGAACAATTCATTATTAACTGTATGTTGTCTGACTCACTAAGCCACAAAATTGGGTGTGTACAGCAGTACTCTGTCATCAAGGGGTAGCAGAATATATAAGATCAGGGATGTACAGTCCTGCAGGCACACATAAGTTACAGAGGCAGGTGGCTCTAATTCCCATGAACCCCAGTCCTGCTAAATTACTTCCTCCTTCTCAAGTTGCCCATGTGGGAACTATGGAACAGTTCTATGGGAAGTTCTCTATGATCAGCTGACCAAGGAAGGAAAAATACAGGCGTAGTTTACAAATGTTTCTGTACAACATCCCGGCACTTGAAAGTGAATAACTACAAACCAGAGCCCTACTCAGGAGTGAACTGAAGGACTGTGGTGCAGGGAAATCTTCCCAGTGGGCAGAACTTTGAACACCATACCTGTTGTTTCTCTCACCTAGAAGGAAACCTGGATAGACGTATGGATCTATACAGCTTCGTGTGCAATAACTAATCCTATGGCTGGTTGTTTAGGAAATGGAGCTCTGGAAAAAAGGTATGCGAATGGACCTCTCCAAATAGGCTCAGAGAGTAAAGATACTAGAGTTCCATGTGCATCCTCACTGAGAGTAACCATGGCAGATGAAGATTTTGATCGTCAGTAGACAAGATGACCTGCTCTATGGATGCTAACTAGCCTCTTTCCCCAGGCACCCCCGTCCTTCCTCAGTGGCTTCATGAACTAAACGGTCATAGCAACAAGAATGGAGATAATGCATGTGGTCAGCAACACACACTTACTCCCCAAGGCTGATCTGCCTATAGCCACTGCTGAATGTTCAATCCACCAACAGCAGAAATCTATAGAGCCACCGAGATGGTCCCTGGACCACTTCAATCACAAAAGAAGAAAAAAAAAGCCAGCACTTAGTCCTCACTGAAATAGATACTTGTCCTGGATATAGATCGGTCTTTCCTGAGTACAATGCTTCTGAGGAAACCATCTGTGAACCTACAGGATGACTTATTCACCATTACGGTATTTTGCCCAGAAGCATTACTTTTAATCAGTGAGCTTATTTTACAACAAATGAAGTATAACAGTAAGTTCTTTCTTGTGGAAATCACTGATCTGACCATTTTCTCCATCATCCTTAACCTGCTAGGTGACAGAAAGTAGAATGGGTTTTTGAAGATTCAAAACAGAACTAGCTGGCTGGCAACACCTTGCAGGGCTCAGGCAATGTCTTCCAGGATACTCTATATGATTAATATATGGTGTTGCTTCACCAAGAGCCAGGATTCACAGGTTTGGAAATCAAGAGGTAGAAATGGGAGAAATGGGAATAGCTCCTTACTATTACAATAATCCACTAGTGAAATTTTCGCTTTCTGTCCCCAAAATTTTGTGCTCTGGTGTTTAGAAGGCTTAATTCCCAAGGGAGAAATGCTTCCATTAGAGAATAAAAAATGGTTCCATTAACCTGTAAATTGATAATGCCGTACCTGACTGCTTTGGGTTCTTTGTGCCAGTGAATCAACAGGCAGAGAGGATTACTGTACTGAACGGGGAAACTGGAAATGAGTCTCAAGGAGAATTAGAGTTGCTACCATACAGAGAGCTTAGGGATGATAAAGAGAACTATGTACTGAATATGTATCTTCCCAGGGATATCTCTTAGCATTGATAGATATAAAAGTTAATGGAAACCACCACAACCCAAAATAGGCAGGGCTACTAATGGCACAGACACTTCAGAAGTGAAAGTTTGAGTTATCATTCCTGAGTGATCAGGAATGAAAGTCATGAGTTAACAGTTTGCCAAGAGCAAAGGACCTATGGAATATAAATATCAGTTATAACATGTGATCGGTGAGAGAAATGGAATGTAGTGGTTATGAGTATTTCTTCCCTACTTTGAAATAAATATATTTGACTATATATTATGCAATTCTTTCTTTATCCTCACTGTTACGGATTGAATTGTTTCTACCTCCCATAAATGCATATGTTGAAGTCCCTGCTCCTAAGGTGACTGTATTTGGAGACAGAGTCTTGGGGGTAGTTAAGATTACATGAGGTCATCTAATCTGTCTGAAAGGATTGGTGAGCTTATAAGAGTAAGATACTAGAGACTGCTCTCTCTGCAAATGTGCACACACAGAGAGGAGGCCATGTGAAGACACAGCAAGAAGGCGATCACCTACAAGCCAACAAGAGAGATCTCACCAGAAACCAAACTTGATGGCACCTTGATCTTAGACTTCTAGCCTCCAGAACCGTGAAAAAATAAATTTCTGCTCTCTAAGCCACCCAGTCTGTGTTTTACGGTAAACAAGAAGACTACCATTTCTCCATTATCTAACATGGGGCAGGCTTCTCAATCTCAGTGCCATTGACATTTGGGGCCAGATACCTCTTTGTTGTGGGGGCCTATCCCTCACATCCAGCATCCCTGGCCTCTACCCACTAAATGACAATAGCGTTGACCCCCTCCATCAACTGTGACAACCAAAAATGTCTCCAGCCATTGCTGAGTATCTCCTGGGTGGCAAAATCACCTCCAGTTGAGAGTTACTGATCTAATATATTTAAGAAGTGGGTAACCTTACATCTCAGTATTAAAGTTAAAGGATCTCAAAGAGGGAATGTGACTTAGCTAAAAAGAAATGAACATTACCCAAAGATGGATTGAGTAGACTTCGTATCTTTTTTGGAGTTAGCATGTTTTCAGTTCTATAAAAGATAGGTGCATCTTGTAGGTGGAATCATAATTTCACTACTGACTGTATTTGGCAGTTAAATGTGGTCATAAGGGGTGTAAATGGATGCCAAGTAGAAAAGGGATGGACTGTGGGTGTCAATCTGGTTAAGCTGGGAACAATAACTGATAGAATCCCCTTCCTTGTAATGGTTGCAACTTAAAGCTGACCAGAACAGGAATTGCATATGATTTGGCAGGCAGAAGTAAAGCCCCAGCCATTACCCTCTGAAGGTCATTCCAGTCCAATGTGGTGACAAAAACCCACTGCTAAGTGAATTATAGCCCCACACCTAACTCTGCTTCCCAGCTATTGATACTACTGACTAAGTGTTGCCCTCTCCCACTACTTGGGTGAGAGACAAGAGCTCCCCAAGACGCTTCATGAGCTTCCAATGTGCAATCCCACTTTAGTAGTTGGACACACTTGGCTTCACAGACTGGCTAGAGATGCCTCTGATCTACCAACTCCCCTTCTGAACCTGTGCTTTCCCACATCCCTTCACAATTGCATAAGACCTACAACCCTCATTAATAACTCTACTCACATGACTGAACTCTGATCACTCGGAGAATATATAGCAAATTCAATGCTTTTATGCTGTTCAATAGCTCTTGTTTTAGACTACATGCACATAAAGCAGTTCATTTCCCTCTGAGCAATCTTCCCTCCACCAAAGTCCTCTAACTGGTAGAGAGTGAATAAGTTAATGCAGGTAAGTAGATGGAGCAATAAAATATTTATCAGTTTTGCCTTAAATACTCCAAGTGCTTATAATCCTATTCTTTGCTGGCATAATCACTTTGTGAAGACAATTCCAAGTTGAAACCCTTCTTAAAAAGCAAGCTTTTAAACTGCTCTCAAAGAATTTATCTCAGGGGCGCCTAGGTGGCTCAGTTGTTAAGTGTCTGCCTTTGCCTCAGGTCATGATCCCCGGGTCCTGGGACCTGGGATCGAGTCCCACATCGCACTCCCTCCTCACGGGAAACCTGCTTCTCCCTCTCCCACTCCCTCTGCTTGTTTTCCCTCTCTCCCTGTCTCTCTCTCTCTGTCAAATAAATAAATAAATGAAATCTTAAAAAAAAAAAAGAATTTATCTCAGAATAACTTCTACATTCGACAAAATTCATCCAAGGTCATAGAAGACAGCACTGTGATTAATTCAACTTATTAAGGGAGGAGAAGGGATGAAAGTAGATAAAGTAGATGTAAGTAGTGTTGTTTAAGAATCTTTACCTTTGGATTCCTTATAACAATTGGATATTTCATCCCTGAAAAAAAAATTGGTGAAAGATTTATTTTTAGTAAAAGAAGACCTACATTTTTGAAATATTATACTAGTAACAAATTTAAATCATTTTCTTCTTTTGTAACCATGAGTGCCTCCCACTTTTCATTTTAAAGCTTTTTAAGAAGTAGTAAGATTAAACTACTTCATATTTGATAATATATAAAACTCTGGCCTATTTTTAAACTTGTTTTAATTCATTTAATCTATGTTTATAGACCACTACCCACCTCAGATTCAACATAGGCAGTCCCAGCCTTTCTCTGAACTATAATCCTACAAACCAAGCTGTAAAATAGATAGATCATCATTAATCAATTAGCAATAATCACGCCTCAGATAAACTTCATTGGCTACGATACTGCCACTGTGCAACACAGATCATCAATTAGTATATATTTTTGCAATGGGCTAATGAGTGCTTTTTGTGTTAAGTGTTGTAAGCAGAGTGTTTGCAGATTCTAGGATACAGAGAGAAGCAAGAGTTATCACAATACAAAAAGTTCCAATAATAAACTATTTATAAAATTAGTTCCCAATGAGGTACCTGGGATCTCAAAGTCTTAAAAAGCATATGTACATGAGGTAAAGACTAAGATCTGCCTGGATCATAATTTTGATTTTATGTTATCTACCTATGTCAATCTTAATTATTTAACAATCTTGCTTATCATATCATATTTAGAATGACACTAGGAGAATGATTCAAATGGCCCAAATCTCCTTAAAAACCAGTTAAGGGGGGCACCTGGGTGGCTCAGTGGGTTAAAGCCTCTGTCTTTGGCTCAGGTCATGATCCCAGGGTCCTGGGATGGAGCCCCACATCCGGCTCTCTGCTCAACAGGGAGCCTGCTTTCCCCTCTCTCTCTGCTTCCTTCTCTGTCTACTTGTGATCTCTCTCTCTCTGTCAAATAAATAAATAAAATCTTAAAAAAAAATCAACAACCAGTTAAGAACTGAGCAACTGAGCACTATACTTTTTCTCCTTCAAATTTCCCAATAGCAAAAATGTCAAAAAAATTCAAAGTTACAAACCAATTCATTTGGTTTAAAAAAAAATTACTTGCAAAACAAAACAAAATCTAAGTAGTCTACAATAGAGGGGGCGGGGGAGAGTTCAAAATGGCTTTCATACCCTGTTTCCAGACAGTCTGATTCAGTAAGACTGGGTGATGTTAAAATCTGCATTTTTTTTTAAAGATTTTATTTTTAAGTAATCTCCACATCCCACGTGGGGCTTGAACCCACACCCCCGAGATCAAGAGTCCTATGTTCTTCTGACTAAGCCAGCCAGGCTCCCTGAAACCTGCATTTTTAATAAGCATCCCCAAGGGATTCTGACTATTATCTACAAAATAAGCAAGGGTGTGGAGGCTAGTTTTCCATTAACAGTTGGCAGTTCAGGTTTTAGCACCAGTCAGTGGTGTCCAATCAGTGCCAAGTTCTATCAGCACAAGACTCACCAAAAGCCCCAGTTCTCCCAAATCCAATCTCACATTCATCCCTTCTGCACCTGCATCCAGCTCTGCACCTTACTTTAGTCTAGCTCCTGGTGGCCCTCCCACCAATACCACCCCAGACAAAAACAGCTGGTTTAGAAGTCAATACAAGTGGGGTGCCTGGGTGGCTCAGTCAGTTGAGCATCTGCCTTGGGCTCAGGTCATGATCCCAGTGCCCTGGGATCAAACCCTGCATTGGGCTCCTTGCTCTGCAGGAAGCCTGCTTTTCCCTCTCCCTCTGCCTCCAGCATCCTCTGCTTGTGCTCTCTCTGTCAAATAAATAAATAGAATCTTAAAAAAGAAAGAAAGAAAGAAAGAAATCAATACAAGTATGCAAAAGAAAGGACAAGGACGGCTTACCATCTTTACTTCCTGAAGGACTTTCTGTAGCCATTTCAATATCTTTTACTTCAAAACTGGTCATGACAACGCCACCTGCTTCTTGGAAATCCTGGGCAAATGACAAAGCCACCTGCCGATAGTCCACAATGCCAGTGTATGGGCAATCAATAGCCATTAGACCCTGGGACAGGATTATGAAACAGTCAAGATCATACAATTAAAAATAATCGAGGATAGGTTGTTCAATAAATTTTATTTGGGACTGAATTTTTTTACTGTTAATTTTGATGGATAATATGCATTTTCATTTCTTGCCAAAAATTCAGTGCCTAAATCTGATGTTGAATAATATGTCTAACAAATAAAAGAAATAAGACTAGCTAAATAAGAAATCTCTTGTACTCAGGAAATCATTCTCCTCTGTTGGGGAGTTAATTTTGCTGGGTTCTTCTAGCTGCTACAATGAGTTTTTCAGTTTTATTCATCCCTCAACATACCTGATTCTGATTCATATCTGATTCTGAGTCAAATTCCATATCACCAAATGATTGTTTTAAATGAACTCCACTGAGATTTTCCCAGTAGTATATCATATGTCCCGCACACTCAGTGAGAAAGTTGTTCTAGCTATTTACAATGTTTGCAGAGTGTTGATTTGACTTGCTGCAAACTCTATCTTCAGGACAAGAATATTGAATGGGGATTTTATGTGGTTAACTCTAATTTTCTCTTCAAATAATAGAGAAATTAATAGCCTGAGTTTTTTGTTGTCATTATGTTGTTGCTATTTTGTGGGCTTTTTGTTTTTGTCTTGCCACTCAAGACATGCTCAAACTCTACAGATGAATGACCTACAATCATACTTACTTGATTTTTTGGAACAAATGTTGAATGTGCGTTGGCCTTTACTAATTCTTAAGAATAGAATTTCACATGCCAAGTATTGACTAGATTTTGGTGAATCCTTGGAAACAGCATCATTTTCTGTGGCCTTATTATGTATGTGAGTGTATCAGTTCTCCCAATCAGTTTTGCCTAAGAGGCTGGTAGCCTGGTTCCCAGAACAACTGATGTCCAGAAGCTGTGTGTGACTGGTAAAGCTGCCATCCTCTTGTTTGGCCAGCATGGGACTGGTATTATTGTAGTTTTACAATTCTATCTTGTAGTATTATTTTAAATATTTCATTCTTTTTTTTTAAAGATTTATTTATTTATTTGATAGACAGAGATCACAAGTAGGCAGAGAGGCAGGCAGAGAGAGAGGGAGAAGCAGGCTTCCCGCCGAGCAGAGAGCCCGATATGGGGCTCGATCCCAGGACCCTGAGATCATGACCCAAGCCGAAAGCAGAGGCTTTAACCCACTGAGCCACCCAGGCGCCCCTTTAAATATCTCATTCTTGTATTCAGCCCCACCCTTACTCCAATACATTTATCTGCTTAACCTCTAAAAGCTTTTGGCTTTGCCATCCAACCCTGATCACCAATTCCAAATGGCCAGATCACACTAGGGGTAAAGGCTCACAAAACAAGCAATTGTCCCTTGTCACAAATTGAAGGTAACATTTGGTAAATTTGATTTTTGCTTCCAGACTATGAGATCATTCCTTATGTCTTGATGTAATAGGTACACATTTAAGATTTTGACATTGGATCTTATATTGCCTGACCACCTCCAAATCCACAAGTCAATGGTTATAATCCAACTTCAAACTGTAAATAGTATTTGGGGTACAACAACCTTAGAAACCAGCAGGTAATACCAAAAGCTTAGTCACAAAAACTTCTCACCTCACATAAACAACATGACAAATAAGATAAAAGAGGAATAAAAACATGCTATAAAAGTGCTTCATCTCAACAGTTTTTTGGAATCCCAGTAACTTCCTTATTCATCTTATTTTTCCTATTACCCAGCACAATGTCTGACACACAGAATACACTCAAACTTTTACTGAATGGTGAACTTCTAAGGGCTGTCTTTAAACATAGAGAGATCTTTGTTTAGATCTCTCTCCACTCTAGACCTTCTCTTAATGGTCTCCATTCTTTCTTTCTCCTTCAAGTCTTGGTTTTGTTCCACCTCATGAGATGCAGGTGTGCCCCACAATACATATATGTTCAGGAAAGGTGGAGTGAGTCACTGTGGCTCAGCAATTCAATGCCCTGGCCCAGGATGGGGCTGGTAGACAGGCTGGGTGTCAGCCAGGAGGCTGTGCATGCATTCTACAGGTTAGCAGGTCAGAGCTTGAAATCTGAGGCTACTGCAGGTCAGGTGGCTAGAAATGAACTGGGCAAGCAGGACACAGAAAGTTGGGAGTTGAAAGTCAGTCAGGGGGCACCTGAGTGGCTCAGTGGGTTAAGCCTCTGCCTTCAGCTCAGGTCATGATCTCAGGATCCTGGGATCGAGCCCCACATCAGACTCTCTGCTTAGCAGGGAGCCTGCTTCCCCCTCTCTCTGCCTGCTTCTCTGCCTACTTGTTAACTCTCTCTCTGTCAAATAAATAAATAAAATATTTAAAAAAAAAAAAAAAGAAAGTCAGTCAGGAGGAGAGAGGAATAGATGAATGTGTGGTTGACTAATAGTGTTAAAGAAAAGGCAAAAAGATCACAAAAGCTAAGATCAGAGTGCACAGTCAGGATTTGCCCAGAGAGAGCTGTCGAGAGCTATCCTCCAAAGACAACGTTTACAAAAATTTCCAAGATACTCCCCTTAGGGCTATTTAATCTTCTCCCTAAAGAGATCTGATCCAAAAAGCCCTTTAGAGCTGCCCTGAACTTTTTCTTTCCGGAGAGGCTGGACAAAACAGAAATGAACCTATACTATAGAAATTTTGCCTCCTACTCCTGGTCACAGCACTAGGGTTGAAGGACCAGGAAGAAATTCACTCAAGAGACCTTTATGTAATAACCAGACTATTTTCCACTATACATTGCCACCACTAAATACATCTAGGCATAGATAATTATAATGTGGCATTATATAAAGTGTCAGATAATGTTAATGCAACATTATATAAAGTAGATCAGTTCTGCAGAGGCCTTAGAGAAAAGCAGATTGTACCCCCTTTATAAGTTACACTCCTTACTCATCTCTCAAGTGAAGGTTTGCCTCAAGAAGCCTTTCCTAAGCTCGTAGACTAAGCTAAAAGCTTTCCCTTATATTGATACAAAACAGATTATTAGCTCTATCAAAACACTTTTTACTATATTAGAATTATATCTTCTGCTACTCTTTACCTTTCTTTAGGTTGATCATCATATCTTACTCATCTTCATACCTGTAGTACCTAATATAGTGTTTGGCACGTAGTAAAGACAAAAATGTTGGCTGAACTGAACAGAAAAAATACCAGTTCTGAAGCAGATCGTGGGGGAGGGACTCTTGGGAGCTGTGTGACCTTGGGAAAGTAACTGAGTCACTTTCATTTATAAGACACATGTAATCTGACTATGCACACCTAGCTCATCTACTCATTGTGAGGCCTGTGAAGACCACATGGTCAGGCACACAGAACACCATCCGGACTCAACCTTATGATGTGTGAAAAGCTGCTCTGTTTTGTTTTTTATTGTTGTTGTTGTTTTTAAGATTTTATTTATTTATTTGACAGACAGAGATCAGAAGTAGGCAGAGAGGCAGGCAGAGAGAGAGAGGGAAGCAGGCTCCCCGCCAAGCAGAGAGCCCAATGTGGGGCTCGATCCCAGGACCCTGGGATCACGACCTGAGCTGAAGACAGAGGCTTTAACCCAATGAACCACCCAGGCACCCCCCTCTGTTTTTAACAGTCAAGCATGATATAAAGCCTGGGCTCCTCTTCCCATTTCTTCCTCTCTCTAAAGCTCCTCAAAAAGTTCTACAACAGACTACGATTATTGTTCCAGCTGGCTCTGGCCTCTGATTCAAGGCTCCCCTCTTTCCCATGTCCAGTCCACTTCCATCCTATGTACAGAAACTTGATTAAGTTCCCTAAATTGGCACATTTTACATGCCATTTTCCTGCTCAAATTCTTCAGTGGTTCCCTGCTGTTTAGACCAGGGGCTGGCAATCTTTTCTATAAAGGGCCAGCCACTAAATATTTTTATTTACATGGGACTTATGATCTCAAACTACTCAGTTTGGCGATGGTACAAAAACAGCCATAGACAATACAAAAAATACATGTATTACTATATTTTTGGACACTGAAATTTCAATTTCATATAATTTTCATGTGTCACAAAATATGATTCTTTTAATTTTCTTCAACCATTTAAAAATGTAAAAACTATCTTTAGTTCATAGGATAAAATCACCATAAAAAACAGGTGGCAGGCTGGATTTGGCCCACCAACCACACTGCCAACCCTGGCTTAGACCATGTAGCATTTGGTCAAAGCCTGAAAGAAATAGAAAGCCAAAAAAGATAGTGTGAATGTGACTTGTTTTTACAAAATTAGTCATTCATTTACCATGTCAGAGAGACAAGAAATACCTGGAGAGAAGGCCTAGTGTATCCCACAAGCAAAACACTTTGGTTATTCCGAGACCCAAGATGAGGAATGCTAGAACTGAAGATGCTATGACCTTTGGAGAAAGAACTCATTCAACATTATTTGGAATCATAGGTATTATTAGCCTCTTAGTAACTTTATACTAATTAAGAAAACCTGTATTTTGGGATGCCTGGGTGGCTTAGTCAGTTAAGCATCTGACAGTTCAGGTCACGATCTCAGGGTCCTCGGATCGAGCCCCGCATCTATCCCCATGTCGAGCCCTGCATCAGGCTCCATGCTCAGCAGGAAGACTGCCTCTTACCCTCTTCCTCTCCCTCTGCCCCTCCACCTGCTTGTGCTCTTAAGTAAATAAAATCTTAAAAAAACAAAAAGAAAGAAAAAGAAAAGAAAACCATATATTTTGACCTAACTTTGACCATATAACTAAAGATAACTTAAGGAGGAAAAAACTTTATTTCTACTTTGTCTTTTTTGCAGAAAAGATTTGAGGCAGCTTCTAAAAACAAACAAGGAACACAAAACAATATATACTAGCACTAAACCTTGAGCGAGCTAAGTATATTAATTAAAAAGGAAAAAATTAAAGTTATTATTTGCAGACAACAAGACTACATAGAAAATCCCCCAAAAACTTACAGAAACTATTAGAATAAATATGTGAATTTAACATCCAAGATGGATGAAAGGTCAAAAATCAAATATATTTCCATATATTTGCAATATACAAGTAGAAAATGAAATTTTCTAGTGTTTGCAATATACAAGTAGAAATATTTGCAACACACAGCAGAAAATGAAACAAGTAGAAAGTGAATTTAAGTAACAATACCATTTATGGGAGTATCAAAAACCATCAAATACCTAGAAATGAATCTAAGAGATATGAAAGACTGAAAATTATAACACTGAAAATTATAACACATTTTTGTAATGAATTAAGAAGATACAGATAAATGGATGGATCTACTACATTCATGGATTGGAAGATACAATATTGTGAAGATATAAATTGCCTCCAATGGACCTACAAATTCAATGCAATCTCAATCAAAATCACAAAAGTTTACCTTGTGGGGTTTAGCAAATTAATTCTAAAAGATATACAGAAATACAAAGATCTAAAAACAGCCAAGTAATGTTGAAGAAGAACAAAATTAAAGGAATTTCTCGACCAGATTATTAAAGCTACTAAAACGTTATGATAATCAAGACATTATGGTAGTGGTGAAAGAGGAGAGGACGGAACAGAATAGTCCAGACATGGAGCCCACACACACAGTCACCTGATACCACAAAGGTAACAATGCAGCGCAGTGGGGAAACAATGGTGTTTTGACAAATGGTGCTGGGTCAATTGGGTATCCATATAGAAAAAAAAAATGTACCCTGACTTTTACCTTTGTATAATTATAAAGCCATGAAACTTATAACTACAACTATATGCAACATATGGATGAATTTCATAACTAATACTGAATAAAATAAATAAGTTCAGACACAAAATGAGCACCTACTATACAATTCCACTTAATACAATTACAAAGCCTATGGTGTAAGAAGTCAGGATACTGATTACCCTCAGGGGAAAGGTAGTGATAGGAAGGGGCTTGAGAAGAATACTGGGAGGCTGGTAACATTATGCTGTTGATCTAGGTACTGGTCACACTTTATGAAAATTCATCACCCTATACATTTATGACTTTTATGTTATGATTCAACAAAAAAGTTCAAAAAATCAAGGCAGATAGAAGATGAGAGTGGAAAGATATAATAAAATGAAGAGAGAAATACATAAAAATAAAAATACATGCTTAAGACCCTAGATATCTGGGAGGAGTGGACACACAAGTGTGTCTCCGAGCTTCCTTGCAGCCACGGTAAATACAACAACACAATCGATTAAATGAGTCCATCATGTTCATAAGATAAAAACAAGTCAATTGTGCTCAGGAAGAACATAATTATTCTTAGAAGTGAGGTCTGAGAAAAATTTCTCCTGACGGTTCTCAGAGACAGACGTTGGATAACACAGTGGACAACCTATGTCCTCAACCTCATCCTAACCTCATGCTCATCCAGTGTCACAATGACCTTCTCCATAGGCTAATGCCATAAAACCAAAGAATAATTCAGAACAAGTAATATGGGGTCAAAGAGTAGGATGGGGAGAGAAAAACACTGCAATGCAGGTGTGCCACTTAGGTAGTGTAGACGTATAGAATAAATGGTCTACATATTCTCCAGGATATCACTCATAAATAGTGTTTTTATTTCCCATAAACCAAGCTTTTGATAAGCACTGCCTGGCAGTGAGTTCAAAGTCACATTCTCTAGGACATGTACCTAGAGTCCACCTATTGTATATTGTCAATAAAATGGGGTGGGGGCACCTGGGTGGCTCAGTCAGTGAAGCATCCAACTGTTGGTTTCAGCTCAGGTCATGATCTCAGGGTCATGAGGTAAAGCCTCACGTCGGGCCCCACACTGGGTGTTGAACCTGCTTAAGATTCTCTCTCTCTCCTTCCCCCTCCTCCCCCACTGCTCTAAAAAAGAAAGAAAGAAAGAAAGAAGTTTAAAAAGTCATTAAGCCATTTTATTGTGGTGACTCTACATGATATTTTGCTTATACTGAATTTCTGAAATTGGTATGTTAACACATACCTCTGCTTCTTCCCCCCAAAAATTGATGGTTGTGAGGAACAGGAGATAATAGCCATTCATTGGAATAGTTAGTGGAACTGGGGTAGGACTGATAGCCTCTGAAAGCCTATCAAAGAAAGTCAGTATGCTGAGTAACTATTAAATTATTATTCATGTTTCTTTCATAAATAAAAGATCTGGGGCGTCTGGGTGGCTCAGTGGGTTAAGGCCTCTGCCTTCAGCTCAGGTGGTGATCCCAGGGTCCTGGGATCAAGCCCCGGGTAGGTCTCTCTGCTCGGTGGGGGGCCTGCTTCCTCCTCTCTCTCTGCCTGCCACTCTGCCTACTTGTGATCTCTGTCAAATAAATGAACAAAATCTTAAAAAAAAAAAAAAAAAAAAGGGGCGCCTGGGTGGCTCAGTGGTTTAGGCCGCTGCCTTCGGCTCAGGTCATGATCTCGGGGTCCTGGGATCGAGTCCCGCATCGGGCTCTCTGCTCAGCAGGGAGCCTGCTTCCCTCTCACTCTCTCTGCCTGCCTCTCTGCCTACTTGTGATCTCTCTCTGTCAAATAAATAAATAAAATCTTTAAAAAAAAATTAAAAATTAAAAAAATAATAAATAAAAGATCTGTTCTCCCCATAGTATGTTCTAAGCAAGATATTCTACAAACTACCCTTCAAACTCATGGATAATGTAGCCACCCTTCTCAAAATTTTTCAGTGCTTCCTCATGCCTACTAACTTCAAAGTTATTAGGAGGATTTTTTTTTTTTTTTTTTAAAGATTTTATTTATTTATTTGACAGAGAGAGATCACAAGTAGGCAGAGAGGCAGGCAGAGAGAGAGGAGGAAGCAGGCTCCCCACAGAGCAGAGAGCCCGATGTGGGGCTCGATCCCAGGACCCTGAGACCATGACCTGAGCCGAAGGCAGCGGCTCAATCCACTGAGCCACCCAGGCGCCCCTATTAGCAGGATATTAAGTCCTTTACACAAGCCTAATCCTGCTTTTCCAGGCTCATCTACTATCTCTCCCTACACACCCTGGGAATCAACCATACCTCACCACTCAATGCTTTCCCAACATACCATATGGTCTCAGACCTCCTCTTGTCTCTGCTTAGGTTCTTCAGATTTGGTATTTCCTCACCGGGAAAGAAGAAATCAGGTGTTCAGAATTTGCAGCAATGCCCCCTTGTGGCTGTTACCTCACTGTCCCAGAAGAGAGATTCCTTCTTTTTAGTTCACCTTCAGCTTCCATGTCACACGACTAAGCCCTAAATGAAAATGTCCTTGTGAGCATGAATGTGGTGTTAGCGAATCACCTACCCTACAATATGGCTCCTTCTTCTTTATATCCTCCTGTTGGATTAGCCTCAGGCCCTGCACACCATTCTGCAAGCCTCTCTCATATAGGGCCTGAAGTCTGGGGATTTCTTCTTGTTCAACAGCTACTATAAGCTTAAAAACAAAAACAAAAACAAAAAAAACAAGTTAAGAATATGGAGAGTTAAACATATAATTAACTATAAAAGTTAAAGTCAATAAAAAATCATAAATTATCATGATTCAAATTTGATTTTGGTCTACTTCTCCCTTTTTTCATGACCTCAATTTCCATCCCCATAGGAAAAAGTTGTCTTAAGAAAACTGCATTAAAACAATTTTTCTTTAAAAAAGTAAAAAATTAAAAATTAAAAAAACACAAATTTTCCTTAAAAGTGAGATGTAGCCTTAATTTCCACTTCTGCTATCACAGTTGCTACATGAATCTTGGCCACAGCAACTATTATCAATATCACTCCCTCAATTCTAAAGGGTAGAGTAGCACAGGTGGCATAGTCTTTTACAATGAAAACAAAAACAAAAACAAACAAACAAAAAAGAATGGCCTTCTTGGAAGCGCCTGAGTGGCTCAGTGGGTTAAAGCCTCTGCCTTTGGCTCAGGTCATGATCTCAAGGTCCTGGGATAGAGCCCCTCATCAGGCTCTCTGCTCAGTGGGAAGCCTGCTTCCTTCTCTCTCTCTCTGTCTGCCTCTCTGCCTACTTGTGATCTCTGTCAAATAAATAAATAAAATCTTTAAAAAAAAAAAAAGAATGGCCTTATTTCTACAAGAGTATATAAAATACCAATTTATCAGAAAACTGGGATTTAGTATAATGGGATATCACTAACAGAAAACTATCCATTTTATTTCCTGGAATAAAGTGTATTATAAAATATTTACTAATGCATTCTACTGCAGAAGAAAAAAAAACAGTAAATCAATCAACTTTACTCAGGATTCTTTTTTTTTGTTTGTTTGTTTATTTACAGCATAACAGTGTTCATTGTTTTGGCATCACACCCAGTGCTCCATGCAGTACATGCCCTCCCTATTACCCACCACCTGGTTCCTCAACCTCCCACCCCCCCCTACCCCGCCCCTAAGGATTCTTTTTCTATTTATTTCTGGGCAAACTATCTGTCTGAGGTAGTTTCTTCCTTAACAGCTACTGGCAAAGAAAGGCACAGATGCATATTCACAGGTACATTAGAATTCACAGGTACATCAGAATTCACAAATTGTTACTTCATAGTAAGAAGTCACCAGAATTTTATAAGATAATACTTTTAATCAAGGTGTAAATGTTATTTAAATCAACAAATAATTAACCTTAAAAACAGAAGTGAAATCAAGGGACACTATCAGGAAAGTGAAAAGACAACACAAGGAATGGGTTAAAATATTCATAAATCACATAGCTGATATTGTCTAATATCCAGAATATATAAAAAGAACCCTTATAATTCAATATAAAAAGTGTAAATACAATTTTATATCTTGTTTTTTTCACTTAACACTATGTTGGGACCATTATTCCACATTATTTAAAAAATCTTCATAGCACCTTTAATAGCAACAAGAAACTTTTATTCTTAAAAACTACATGAAGAATGGGGCACCTGCGTGCCTCAGTGGGTTAAAGCCTCTGCCTTCGGCTTGGGTCATGATCTCAGGGTACTGAGATGGAGCCCCGCATTGGGCTCCGCTCAGCAGGGAGCCTGCTTCCTCCTCTCTCTCTCTGCCTGCCTCTCTGCCTGCTTGTGATCTCTGTCTGTAAAATAAATAAAATCTTAAAAACAAAACAAAAAAAACTATATGAAGAAGACTTACAATATGAATAACTATATAGCAACAAATTAGATAATCTATATGAAATGGCAAAGTTCATAGAAAAAACACAAACTTTTGAAACTGACTCAAGAAGAAAAAGAAAATCTGAATAGGCCTATAACAAGTAAAGAAATTGGATTAGTAACTTTAAAACTTCCCACAAAGAAAAGCTCAAGCTCAAGGGCTTTCTTTATCCGTGAATACTGCCACATGTTTAAAGAAAAATTAGCTCCAATTCTACATGAACTCTTTCAAAGAACTGAAGAAGAGGGAATACTTCCTAATTCTATGAGGCCGGTATTAGCCTGATATCCAAACCAAACACAGATACCAAAAAAAAATAAAACTGCAGACCAATATCCAATATGAATATTGATACAAAAATCCTGAACACAATACTAGTAAACTAAGTGTGCAACATATAAAAAAGATTGACACTGTGACCAAGTGGTATTTATTGCAGGAATGCCAAATCAATTTAACATCCAAAAGTCAATTGATATAATATACCATATTAATAGAATATAAAAACACGATTGCCTCAACAGAAGCAGAAAAGGCATACCCTTTCATGATAAAAAACATGTTACAAACGGGGCGGCTGGCTTGCTCAGTTGGTAGAACATATGACTCTTGACACAAGTTGTGAGTTCAAGCTTCATGCGGGGGGTAAAGATTATTACTTATGGACTCTGAAAAACAACCTGAGGGTTTTGAAGGGTCAGGGGTGGGAGGTTGGGGGAACAGGTGGTGGGTAATGGGGAGGGCACGTTTTGCATGGAGCACTGGGTGTTGTGCAAAAAGAATGAATACTGTTACGCTGAAAAAATAAAATGGGAAAAAAATAAAAATAAAAATAAAAAAATAAAAATCTTGGGGGGAAAAGAAATGAAAAAACCTTAAACTCGCAATAGAAAGGAACTTCCTCAATTTGACAAAGGGTATCTATAAAAAAAAACCTACATCTAGCATCATAATAGTGAAATAGATTTCACTAGCATAATAGTGAAAGATTGAATGCTTTCTCACCAAGATCAGCAACAAGGATGTCCATTTTCACTACTTCTATTTAACACTGTATTTATGATTCTATCTGGGAAAATTAGGCAAGAAAAAATATACAAAAGGCATCCAAATTGAAAAACTATCCTATTTGCAGATGACATATTCCTGCATACAGAAAATCCTAAGGAATCTACACACACACACACACACACAACTATTATAATGAATTTAGCAAGGTTGCAAGAGAAAATACATACAAATCAATCATATTCTATACATTACCAATGAATAATCCAAAATGAATTTCAGAGAAAATCCCCCTCACAAAAGCATCAAAAAGAATAAAATATCAAGGGCGCCTGGGTGGCTCAGTGTGTTAAGCCTCTGCCTTCCGCTCAGGTCATGATCTCAGGGTCCTGGGATCGAGCCCCACGTTAGGCTCTCTGCTCAGCGGGGAGCCTGCTTCTCCCTCTCTCTCTCTACCTGTCTCTCTGCCTGATTATGATTTCTCTCTCTGTTTCAAATAAATAAATAAAATCTTAAAAAAAAAGAATAAAATATCAAGGAATAAGTTTAACAAAAAATTGCAAGACCTATACACTGAAAAACACAAAACACTGTCAAAAGAAATTAAGATCTAAAAAAATGGGAAGACATTTCCATGTTCATGGTTCGCAAGATTTAATATTAAGATGGCAATACCCCCCAAACTGATCTATAGCTTCAACATAATCTCTATCAGACTTTCAACTGTTTTTGTTGTTGTTGTTGTTGTTGTTGTTGTTTTTAAGAAACTGACTAACCGGGGCGCCTGGGTGGCTCAGTGGGTTAAAGCCTCTGCCTTCGGCTCAGGTCATGATCCCAGGGTTCTGGGATCGAGCCCCACATCGGGCTCTCTGCTCCGCGGGGAGCCTGCTTCCTCCTCTCTCTCTGCCTGCCTCTCTGCCTAGTTGTGATTTCTCTCTGTCAAATAAATAAAATATTAAAAAAAAAAAAAAAGAAAGAAACTGACTAACCAACCCTGAAATTCATGTGGAAAAGCAAGGGACCCAGAAAATCTAAAACAATCTTGAATAAAGGACAAAGCTGGAAGACTCACAATTCCTGATTTCAAAATACAATAAACAGCCACAGTAATCAAGATACTATGGTATTGGCATAAGGATAGATATATATCAATGAAATGGAATTGAGAATCTTAAACATACCCTCCTACATTTATGCTTAATTGTTTAAAAAAGGATTTATTTATCTATTTATTTGAGAGAGAGAGAGAGCATGCGAGCGAGCATGGTGGGGGGGTGGAGCAGAGGGGAGGGAGACTCAACTAGACTCCTCACTAAGCATGGAGCCTGATGCAGGGCTCCATCTCAGGACCCTGAGATCACCACCTGAACTGAAACCAAGAGTCAGACACCTAATCGACTGCGCCACCCAGACGCCCTCAACTCACCTTTGATAAAGTTGCCAAAACAATATAGAAAGTTTTTTCAGCAAATGGTGTCGAGACAACTGTAAAAGAATGAAGTTGAGCCCCTTCCTCACACCATATACCAAAATCAATCTAAAACTGATCATATACTAAAGGTGCAGGGGGCGAGAGGGGGGGCCCTGCTTCTGATGGCACGATCTGGGGAAGAAATAGTAGACCAGCTGTGAAGGTGGTAACCTCCTGAAATAGCCAAAGAAGCAGGCCAAAAAAATGAACTAGGAAGATAAGGCATTTAAGCAGGAACAAAAAAAGAAGACACTCAAGGAGCTAGAGGTGAAAGCTACAGGAAAGGATCTTCTGACCACAGTTGGGATTAAGAAATCTGGCAGAAAATAAGTTGCTCCTTGTACCTAAGGCAATGGTGATCCTTAATTCCGAAATTCCTATTTACACATCTAGATTACCTGTCATATCTGTTGCCGCCTATAGCTACAATAAAGTGTCTTCTTGGATCCTGTTGTACATTTAGGAATAAATTATTTATATATATATTTACACACACACACATACATATATACGTATATATACACGTATATGCACATACATATATATATACATGTATATATGTACATATATATGTATATTATATATATAATATAAAAATCATACAATGGCTCATCTTCTCTTTAGTTCTTCTCACTCAGCCATTGCAACTTTAGTGTAAACCCAGCCTAGAATTCTGCCAAAGTCTACTCTTCAATCTTTGATCTACCTCAATACTGTCCACCTAGAATTACACCAACTCATTGTGGGGTGGGGGGAGTGATCATAGATCTAAATGTTAGAGCTAAGGCTATAATAAAACTCTTAGAAGAAAAAAATGTACAAGTAATTTTTTAAGTTAGACAATGATTTCTGAGATACAACACTAAAACTATAAGCAACAAAAAAGTGATAACTGAACTTTTTCAAAATTATAAGTTTCTGTGCTTTAAAATATATTATCAAGAAAGTAAAAAAGAGGGGCACCTGGGTGGCTCAGTGGGTTAAAGCCTCTGCCTTCAGCTCAGGTCATGATCCCAGGGTTCTGGGATTGAGCCCCACATTGGGCTCTCTGCTCAGCGGGGAGCCTGCTTCCCTTCCTCTCTCTCTGCCTGCCTCTCTGCCTACGTGTGATCCCTGTCTGTCAAATAAATAAATAAAATCTTTAAAAAAAAAAAAGAAAGTAAAAAAGAAAATCTATAGGAAAAAATATTCAACATTATTTAAAATATTAATATTACTATTATTACTATATTTGTTTATACATAAAATATCTTAATATTCTAGCAGTGTTTTAGTAAGTATCATATAGCTGATAAGGGGCTGTATCCAGGATATATATAGAACTCCTACAACTCAAGAATAGAGATAAATAATCCAATATTTAAATGGGCAAAAAAAATGAATAGATATTTTTCCAAAGAACATAAATAAGTGACCAATAAGCGTATGAAAAGATGCTCAACACCATTAACTACTAGGGAAATGCAAATCAAAACCACATTGACATACCACTTCACATCCACTAAGGATGGCTAAAATAAGAGACAGACAATAACAGGTATTGACAAGGATGTAGAGATACTGGAATTCTCACTAGCTGCTGATGGCAATTTAAAATAGTGCAGGGGCGCCTGGGTGGCTCAGTGGTTTAAGCCTCTGCCTTCGGCTCAGGTCATGATCTCAGGGTCCTGGGATCGAGCCCCGCATCGGGCTCTCGGTTCAGTGGGGAGCCTGTTTCTCCCTCTCTCTCTGCCTGCCTCTCTGACTACTTGTGACTTCTCTCTCTCTGTCAAAATAAAAATAAAAAAAAAATATTAAAATAGTGCAGAACTCGGGGCACCTTGGTGGCTCAATGGGTTGAGCCTCTGCCTTCAGCTCAGGTTATGATCTCAGGGTCCTGGGATTGAGCCCTGCATCTGGCTCTCTGCTCAGCGGGCTGCCTGCTTCCCCCTCTATCTCTCTCTGCCTGCCTCTCTGTCTACTTGTGATCTCTGTCAAATAAATGAATAAAATCTTTAAAAAATAATAATAATAAAATACTGCAGAACTTGAAAAAAAGTTTGGCAGTTCTTCAAAATGTTAAAATGGGAGTTACCAAATGACCCAGAAATTTCATTTCTAGGTATGTACCTGAGAGAAATGAAAACATAAGCCCACACAAAAACTTGTACATAAACGTCCATAGCTGCATGATTCATAATAGTCAAATGTGGAAACAACCCAAATGTCTGTCAACTGATAAAGAGGTAAACAAAATGTGGTATACCTACACAATGGACTATAAAAAGGAACAAAATACTGATTCATGCTGGAAGATGAATGAACCTTGAGAATATTATGCTAAGTAGAAGAAGTCAGTCACAAAAGACAACATATTGTAGGATTCTATTTATAGGAAATATCCAAAACAGGCAAATCCACAGAAAGTGAAAGTGTATTTGTGGTCGCCAGGAGCTGGAAGAAGGTAAAAATAGGAAGTGAGAGGTATTGGGAATAACTGTTAATAAGCACAGGGTTTCTTTATGAGGACATGAATATGTTCTAAAATTAGACAGTGGTGATAACTGCACAATTTTATGAATATACTAAAAATCAAACTGAACACTTTAATAAAAGGATGAATTAGACAGTATATGTTATATATCAATAAGCCTGTTACTTTTTTTTTAAATAACATGGAATTAGTCATACCACCTTTCCTAGTTATTTCCTAATATTAGATTTTGAAAATTGCAAAAAGAAAGAAAAGCCATTGTTTTTTTGTTTTTTTATTCAACAACAAACATCACTAAGAAAATGCTAGTTGTAAGTCAGGGCCCTAGTAAAATGCCTTACCTTGCCACATTGCTTGTAGGAAATTCCCTTTTGGTTACAATAATCATAAATGAGGGCTGCACCTTGTACACACAATTTAGCTTTCAGAGATTCAGGTTTATAATAAATTCCACTATGTATGACACCACTGTTATGTCCAGTCTGGTGAACAGCTACCGGTAGGACAAGAGAAACAGGGTAAGAGAAACTACACAATGCATACAAAACCTGCAAAGAGCAGGAACAAACATAGATGAAGCAATTAAAGACCACATTATTGAACATTCGGAGTTTGTTCTCACAGGCAGGGCATGGGTAATTTCCTCTAGTAGCCATCCCTAGTGTCCATGCCACATCCTCCCAGCCTAACTTTGACTTCAATTACAACTCTGGTGCACAAACCCACCTCTCACCACCAGCAAACCACTCCAAGGGCCCCCATAACTCTAGGCATTCTGCATGCCCATTCCTAACAGGTGGAGGGGTGAGGGGAGAGAGGACTATGCCTCAACATCCCTAGGGGTGATCCTCAGCCAGTAGAAACCACTAGCTGATGAATAAATGAGCACAATAGTTGGAAATGTTCATGTAGCTCCTCAGAGGTCCCAGAGGAATCAAGCTCATAACAGCAACCTTGATAAGGTACCCTCCTTGGCTTTTCCTCCTTCCCAGTTTACTCTCCACACCGCCTCAGTCCTGCCTCCTAAACAGCCTCTTAAATAAATCACCTATGCTCAAGTTCTAGTCCCAGGCTCTGCTTTATGGAGAACCCTAATTAGGGTACTAACATCAACATTCAATATGAAAGATGCAGGACTGAAAAAATGAGCAGGTTAAGCCCAAAGAGCCACAATGATATCATACATACCTAAATCTATCTCCTTTTCCAGAACACCAATGGAAAGTGCTGGATGTCGCAGGATGAGTGCTCTGGCAGAGGCAAGGCCCACAATTCCGCCACCGATAATGACTACATCAAATGAGCTTTAAGAGAAAGTCACCTTTAAAGTAATGCATGTTTATAGTAGATCTTATAAAACTTAATGTGCACAATTTTCATCATCAGTGAACAATTAAACTATGATTTTGTAATCATGAAAATCAAATATTTCTTGGGCCTTATGCTATTGGCTTTGTAACAGAAAAAGCCTTTAAGAATTAGAGGCATTAGGGCACCTGGGTGGCTCAGTTGGATAAGCCACTGACTTCATGACTCAGGTCATGATCCCAGAGTCCTAGGATCCATTACTCTCTGTTAGGCATCAAACTCTGCTCTACCATCTACTCATTTGAAATTCAAGTGTAGGGGCACCTGCGTGGCTCAGTCTGTTAAGCATCCGACTCTTGGTTTCAGCTCCGGTTGTGATCTCAGAGTCCAGGGATTGAGCCCCATGCTTAGCAGGGAGTCTGCTTGAGGATTCTCTCTCCTTTCCCCTCTTGTACTCCTCCCACTGCTTGTGAGTGCAGGCTTTCTAATAAAATCTTTAAAAGAAAAAAATTAGGAAGGGCAAGGATAGTCTATCTAATTCAGCAATGAGGAGCAGAAAAGTCTACCTTTAGCACCTACCTCATGGGCCCCCAAATCTAGTCTGACAGGAATAGGGCCAATCTTGCCTTTTCTACACCCCACCTATTTCAGCTCTTCCTAAATTATTTTGATGCAAATCCTAAACATTATCTGCAAATATTTTAATATGTTATTTCTAAAAGGCCTCTATAAAACATGACCACGATACCATCATTCTGATTTTTTAAATTATTTTTGTTTTTTGTTGTTCTTGTCTTTTAATTTTAACTGGCTCCATGCTCAAAATGGATCTTGAACTCACGACCCCGAGAGTAAGAGTCACATGCTCTACCAGCTGAGCCAGCGAGGAACTGCCAGTATTCTAATTTTTAAAAATTTACAATAAACATTTTATATCATCAAATATTGGCCATAAAACTTTTAGGAGAAAACCTTTAGGACCTAGCGCTAAGTGAAGTAGAAAACACCAAAAACATGAACGATATAAAAAAATTTGATAAACTGTACTTCATCAAAATTAAAAATTTTGCTCTGCAAAAGATCTTGTTAAGAGGATAAGAAGACAACTAACAAACTGGGAGAAAATACTTGCAAATCACATACCTGACAAAGGATTCACATCTAGAATAATTAAAGAACTCTCATATAAACCACTTAGATAACACGGAGGACACTGGGAGATGGATGGGAAAAGGGAGTTGGGGGAAATCGGAGGGGCAGACAAACCATGAGAGACTGTGGACTCTGAGAAACATACTGAGGGTTTTGGAGGGGAGTGGGGGAGGGGTGGTTGAGGCTGGTGGTGGATATTAAGGAGGGCATGTACTGCATGGAGCACTGGGTGTGCTGCATAAACAATGAATTTTGGAACATTGAAAAAAATAAAATTTTAAAAAATGGGCAAAAGATATGAACAAAACATTTCATTAAAGAGGAAAGATATATAGATGGCAAACAAGCACATCAAAAGATGTTCACTACCATTAGTCATTAAGGAAAAGTGAATTAAAACTACAATGAGATATCCCTACACCCCTATTAGAATGGCTAAAATTAAAAAAAAAAAATGGTAGCACCAAATGCTGGTGAGAATGAGGAGGAACTGGATCACTCACACACTTCTGGAAGGAATGTAAAATAGTACAGCCACTCTGGAAAATGAGTATAGCAGTTTCTTTAAAAAACTAAACATAAATCTGCCATTGCGTAACATACTCCATTCCAGTCAAATAATTGCTGTCGGCCTTGACGGTGGCACAACTTCCTTTGTTCTGCTGTCTCTTGTATATAGGAAAAACAGATCTTTGGGCTTATATCTTACCCAATTTGGGCCACATCATTGGTCTCCCACTCTTCCTCAGGCCATTCTTTGGATTGTTGAAGATATTAAAGGATATAATGGTCTCTTTTTGAGTCCCAAATATGGACTCTACTCATCTCAAGTCTTTCTGTAAGGGAAATTCTAATATTCAGAACCTGGATCCCAGGTGCATGACTTCATGTTTTATACTTGCTTGGGAAGCGCTGGTATACTTTTCTTTTATAAGTCAATATTCAATATTTCACAACGGATATTCCTTTTATGGCTCTGCATTAAAAAACATGTCTACAGGGGCGTCTGGGTGGCTCGGTTGGTTACGTTTATAACTTCGGCTCAGGTCATGATTCCTGGATCCTGGGATTGAGCTCCGTGCCGGGCTCCCTGCTCAGCAGAGTCTGCTTCTCCTTCTGCACTCCCCCCGTTGTGCTCTCTCAAATAAATAAATAATATATTTAAAAATAAATAAAATAAAAACCATCCCCACAATGAAAAAAAATCAAGCATGTACTAACTAAATATGTCTTAGCAACTACACTCTTGGGCATTTATCTCAGAAAAATAAAAACCTATGTTCATATAAAAACCTGTACATAAATGTTCACAGCAGCTTTATTCATAATAGTCCAAAGTTATAAATAGTCCAGATATCCTTCAACTGATAAATAGTCAAACTCTATTACATCCGTACCAGGGAACGCTACTCAACAGTGAAAAGGAACACACTCTCATTATAGGGAACACCATGGATGAATCTCAAAGACATCATGCTGTGTGAAAAAAGCCAATCTCAAAAGGTTATATACTGTGTGACTCCACTTATAGAACATTGTCAAAATGACAAAATTTTAGAGTTAGAGAATAGATTAGTGATTGCCAAGGGTTAGGAAGGGTGGAGAGATGGGATGTGAATATAAAGGGACTGGTAACACAAGAGATGTCTCTGTGGTAATGAAACATGTCTGTATTTTATGGTGGCAGTTACACAAATTAACATGATTAAATTGAATAGAAACACACAGATGAGTGCATATAAAAGCTGATGAAATCTGAACAAGGTTTGTGGATTGTGCCAATCTCAATTTCCTAGTTTTGATACTGTACTGTAGTTAGGTAAGATGCTATCATTGGGGTAAAGTGGTTGAAGGGTATATAAACACTGGTTTGGGGTTTGCTTCTTGTGGGGTTTTTTTGCAACTTCCCATGGACCTATACTTATTTCAAAATAAAAAGTATAAACAAAACCTTCACTAACCCTACTTTTCCTCCCTTAAGAAAAGCGATCCCAAAATAATTGTCTACATTTGCCCACCATGACTCACAAACCCTATCCCACTCTAACCTCCCTCCAAACCACTAACATACAGCAGCCAGTCAACTTTTGAAACCTCAACATTTAATCACTCCCTCTTCTTAAAAATCCTTTAAAAGTTTCCCAATTCTCTTAGAATAAAACTCCATGTGGGTAAAATAAAATAAAAATCCCTGCTGTGATGTAGCCTCTCTCCAGTGTCATTCCACACCATCTCTGTTCCACGAAGAACAGTCACACTCATCTTATCCACCTTCTAGTTCTGAAAATAGCCAAGAGCTTTCCAGCTTTAAAGCCTTAGCATAAGCCACGCCCTCTCCAGAAAGCAGAGGAAGACGGTGGTTTTTAATGTGACCTCCAAACTTCAAATCACAGGACACTCACTTGTGCAGGCTTTGATTAGCAACTGAGCTGCTTCTCACAGGGGCAACTCTATGCAGTGTTTGCCAGGAACCAACTGACTTAAGAACTGGTTCCGGTCTTTCAAGCAACACCAGGGATGCCAGCAAATAAACAGTTTATTTGATTGCTTCGTGTGGTAGGTCCTTTAAGCCTCAAAACGACCGCCTACGGTAAGGACTAGGATCCTACTCACAACTGAGCCTTTAAGGAGCTATAGTAACCCACCCAAGGACTGAATAGGAAATGGAGGGGTGGTATTCAAAACCAGAACTGCTCTAGACCTCTCTACTCATCGCTGCCTTACTCTTTGCATCCGGCACGCAACACAACGAATGAATCCTACAAGGGAACGCCTGGGATCCACAGGATCTTGACCTTCTCTCACGCCCGGGACAGGGAAGTAGAGTAGGGGCACAGGTCCAGCAAGAGGCACCTCGGAAAGAAGCAGTAGTAGCACAAGCGACGACGGCAGGCCAGTGGCTACTCACCGGGTGCTGGCTCTACGGCCACCTTGGCACAGCGGCCAGGGCCTCCCCGGCGCCAGCCGGCACGCCACAGCGAAGCCCCCGGGAAGACCCCCGCGGGCCCGGCCGCAGGCACCGCTCAGGTAACGCAGCACTAGCACCATCGCCTGCGACCCCTCCCCTGCCCTCCCTCAGCCCCCAGCTCTGTCCAACACAGCCCGACGCTCCGCGGCAACCTGCGCTGTCTAGCCCCGCCCCCCACTCAGGGGCCAATGAGGCGCTCACCGACGCCCCACGTGAGGGCGGTGCCAGTGGCCAATGGACGCGCGTGGCGGAGGGCGAAGGGCAGGCCTGCGGAGCCGTAGACGCGCGGCACGCTCGCTCGCTCCCTCCCTTCCTCCAGCGCTGTGAGTAGAAGAACTAGGCCTTGAGCGAGGCGGGTGTAGGGTGGTGGTTACGCTCTGCCCTTTTCCTTCTCCCACGGCTGGGTCGACCGAAAAGCTGGCCTGTGGAGTCGTGCGTCCTCGGTGTTCACCAGCGTCCTCTGGACTTTGGGAGACAGTAGGGGCATGACAGGGGGTTGAAAACTCTTCTATGGGCGGGTCCAGCGGCCTCCCTGCCGCCCGCTTGGCCCGGCCCCCGCCCGCTGCTGCCCCCCGGAGGTCTTCATCCTGGTCCCCGCCAGGCCAAGTGCCCATGAAGGAGTGCTGGCTGTCCAGCCCTGGCCCTGGGTCCGGACGGAGGCTCTTGGTCACGGCAACGCCTGGCAGCTTGTAGTCTTCTGGCCTTGTTTTTGCGGGGCTCCTGGCGGTGTCCTCTCTGCTATCATTTAGCAGTCTGTCTCCTTAAATACTGGGTCGAGATACGGTTTTAAATATGCTGCGCGGGGCTGGGTACAGCGACTCGCTTGTACGGGTCTCTTCACCCCGTTTCCTTATCTGTAAGATGAGGGAGGTGGGCTGTGTCATCCCCAAGTGACCATCTGATCATTAAGTTTCATTCACTGTTCCCGTGGCAGTTCCACACCTGTCCTCCGTGCTTGATGGCAGTTTTTAATTTTTAGGGTCAGAACAACTGAACAGAACAAAAGTAAAATGTTAAAAACCGTATTGCTGGAAGAATTTTGTTTGAATTTGGTTCCAGGTATTAGTTTGGTGGCTTGGGGAAGTCATTTCGCCTCTTTGCCTCAGATCCTCCTCTGTGGACCCGGAGTACAAGCCGTGTCCCTCTCATAGGGTTTTGTGTGGAGTCCATGAGAAAAGGTTCGTGGGTGTTTAGCACAGGGAAGACCCTTGAAGAGCTTGGGTTTGAACTATGCTGGTCCACTTACAGGCAGATCTTTTTCAATAAATCCAGTACAGTACTGTAAATATATTTTCCTTGGGATTTTTTACCATTTTATTTTCTCTAGTTTACCTTAATTATTGTTATTTTTTTTAATTTGGCAAAGATCACAAGTAGGCAGAGAGGCAGGCAGAGAGAGAGAGGAGGAAGCAAGCTTCCCGCTGATGCCGGGCTCCATCCCAGGACTCTGGGATCATGACTGGGCGGAAGGCAGAGGCTTTAACCCACTGAGCCACCCAGGGCTCCCTCTAGTTTACCTTATTATAAGAATATAGTATATAGGGGCGCCTGAGTGGCTTGGTTGGGTAAGCATCTGCCTTCAGCTCAGGTCATGATCCTGGGAACCTGGGATGAGCCCCACATTGGACTCCCTGATCAGCCAAGAGCTCCATTCTCCCTTTCTCTCTCCCTCTTCGTCTGGCTGGTGCTAACCTCGCTCTGTTTCAATGCATAAATCTTAAAAAAAAAAAAAAATACACTATATAATACATATAACATGCAAAATATGCATTAGCTATGTTACTAGGCTTCTAATCAAACAGGAGTCTGTTAGTTAAATTTGAAAGGTCAGAATCTCTATGCAGATTTCAACAGCTGGGGGATGTTTGCTCAAGGGTCAACTGAATAAATTACTGCTTTTATTATGTTTAAATTATTTTACTTCTGGGACAGTTGACTATTTTATTTGTGAAAACAATGTAGAATGTTACTTGCTTTTCCCTTCACAAATGGGAAGAAAATAAAAGATGGTTACTTGTTAAATTCAACTTTTTGTTTTGAGATCATTGTAGAGTCCCACACAGCTGTAAGGAGCAATAGAGATCCTGTATACCCTTTACCCATTCTCCCCCAATACTAACGTCTTGCAAAAATACCGTACAGTATCATAACCAGGAAACTGACTTTGACACATCCTGGGATACTATTTCCGCAGTTTTACATGTGTGTATGTGGTTCTATGTATGGTTTTTTTTTGTTTTTTTTTTTTTAAGATTTTGTTTATTTTTTTATTTGGTGACGCAGCAAAAGCAGGGAAGTGGCAGGCAGAGGTAGAGGGAGAAGCAAGCTCCGCGCTGAACAGGGAGTCTGATGGGATCCCAGGACTCTGGGACCGTGACCTGAGCAGAAGGCAGACACTTAACCAAGTGATCCACCCAGCTACCCTGGTTCTATGTAATTTTTACATATTTATGTAGATTGTTGCATTGCCACCACAGTCAAGCTACAGCACGCTTCCATCACCATGAGGGATTCCTCCCGGTGCCCTTTTATAACTATACTTCTCTTCTGCAGGGCACCCCCTCCCAATCTGTTCTCCCTTTCTAAAATTTTGTCATTTCAAGAATGTTCTATAAACAGAATTATAAAGTATATAACTTTTTTGGAATTAGCTTTTTTTTTACTCAGCATAATCCCTTGAAATCCATCCAAATTGTTGTATGTATCAAAGGTTTATTCTTATTGCTGAGTAGTATTTCATGGTATGGATGTACCACAATAGGTTGAACATTCACCCATTGAAGGACAACTCATTTGTTCTAGTTCTCAGCTATTTGGAATAAAGCCGCTATGAACATCAGTGTATTGCTTTTTGTGTGAACCTGTTTTTGTTTCTGTGGGTAAATGCCTAAGAGTCCAGTTGCTTTGTCATACATATGATAAGCGCATGTTTAGTTTGGTAAAAAATTGCTAAACTGTTTTCCAAAGTGGCTGTACCTTTATACATTCCCACCAGCAATGTTTGAGTGATCTGGTGTCTCTTTATCACCAGTAATTGGTGTTGTCACTATTTTTTATTTTAGCCATGCTGATAGATATGTAGTGGAGATGGTTATTTTTTAGTTTGCATGGCACATAGTCAGTTTGTAACTAGGTTAAATACAGAATTATACATTTCTATGGTCTGTGATCAGACTTTCATGGGCCGGTTGAACCCAAAGTAGTGACTTATTTACCATGTGATTTTGAGTACATGCTTCTTAGTTTAGCAAGGTGAAGGAACTCACAATACACCTGCTCTTTGTATAGAATTTTTTCCTGTTTACCCTCTCCCCTAGGTTTGACTGTGCATTGATTTGTTTCAATTAAGTAATTTCAAATCAAGAGCTCACCTTACATTCATTCATATACCCTCATAATGTCTTTGGTATGACACCATCCTTAGCTGAGAATTCATGTTCATTTTCCACGTATGTCAGAACCTGTAAGGTGTTACTTCAGTGAGCCCCATGTGACGTTGGCCTAGGAATGGCTTTGGGCAATTTTGCTTCCAATTCCTTTTTTTTTTTTTTTTTTGAGATTTTTTTAATTTATGTACTTGACAGACAAAGGTCACAAGTAGGCAAAGAGGCAGGCAGAGAGAGGGGCAAAAGCAGGCTCCCCACTGAGCAGGGAGCCTAATGCGGGCTCAATCCCAGGACCCTGAGATCAGGACCTGAACTGAAGGCAGAGGCTTAACCCACTGAGCCACTCAGGCACCCCTTTGATTCCAATTCCTTTTTTTTTTTTTTTTGCTTCCAATTCCTAATGATTTCTTCAGTTCTAGTTCATTAGACTTTACACACCTCAAGAATAAGAATTGGAGTCACTGATTTGCAGTGAGGTGGGGCTGTAATTTAGGGGAGGATCTCCCCAGTTCCAGTACCACCCCATCCCTCCAAATTTTATTTACCCTAAAGAACTAGTTCTTTAAAAAAAAGGATTAGTTCTTTAGTTCAGTCTTCTGAACCACTTAGTTAGCCATCACTCTTAATAGCCTAGATAAGTAAAAACAGAACTTCCACTTAAAAAAAAAAAACTTAATGTTTTTAGGCAAATGGGAACTCTCAACCAAACCTACCCAGAAACATCTTGTATATATCTTACTTTGAATTAGACACAGAGATCTGCCCTTCTCTAAGTTACAAGCATAATTGAAATTTTTAGAAACATTTGTTCTAAGCCAGGTTCTGATAGTAAGAAGGAGCTTTTTTTTTTTTTTAATATTTATTTGACAGAGAGAAATCACAACTAGGCAGGCAGAGAGAGAGGAGAAGCAGGCTCCCCGCGGAACAGAGAGCCCAATGTGGGGCTCGATCCCAGGACCGTGGGATCATGACCTGAGCCGAAGGCAGAGGCTTTAACCCACTGAGCCACCCAGGCGCCCCAGGAAGGAACTTTTTAAAATGATTTTAATTTCTGAATTATTTATTGAAGCAATAATTTAGTAGTGACTTTTTTAAACTTGATGTTAACGGTTTTTTTTCCCCAATTGTTAGAGCTAAATTCACCAACTCACCACTAGAGGTCTCCTCTTTCCGTATAGAAAACATTCCCAGGGGCAGCAGCTTGAATTCATCTGAAATTTCTAAAATCAATTAGCACAGGGTTAGCTGAGAATGTAAAACCTACCAGTTTACTTTTTTACCTTTATTGCCAAGTAAAATTTTTATAGTCATGCTTAAATTATTTTAAATATAACATCTAATATTTTTAGAGATCATAGTGAGTGTAAATTTCATCTTTCCTTTAAGCTGAATTATAAGGTGAACCAAAATGAATCAAGTAAAAGTACTCAGTTTTCACAGACCACTCTAATTTACCTGTTTAATAACAGTCTCTCTGGTTTTATCTGTCTCTATGGAAATATACCAACCATTAAAGATTACTAATTAGCAAATATTTATTAAACTTTTGCATCAGGGGGATGGCAGTGTGCTAGGTGCTAAGAAAAACAGCAATGAATAAGATGTGATCCTTGAAGTTCTTTTTGGTCTGCATACTTTTCTTTTTTTCTGCCTAACTCAAAACCCTTAATTATCCTTTAAGACCCATCTCAAAAGACAGCCCTAGTGTGAAGCCTTCTCTTCACTTCCTCCTCTAGGCTTTCACAGAACTTGTTCATACTTCTATTAAGACATATTGCATGTTTATTTGTTTTTATGTTTGTCTTCTTCATTAGACTATACATTCTGTGAGGACAAGGAACCTTGTCTTTCTGTGTCTCTCCTTTGTTGTTTTTGTAATCTTACCATTGTATCTCTGGCACTGAGTATAGCAGACATTCAGTAAATACTGAGTGAATGGATGGATGGATGGATGGATGGAGATGAATGAGGTCTTGAGGTTGAGTAAAATTTCTACAGACAGGATGGGGATGTGGGGTGGGGAGGGATGGTAAATTGAACAGCCTATGTTGAAGCTAGAAAACCCAGATAAGTGAAATTGACAACCAGTCAAGTTATCAAAGGTGGTCCTGGGGGCGCCTGGGTGGCTCCGTCAGTGGATTAAAGCCTCTGCCTTCTGCTCAGGTCATGATCCCAGAGTTCTGGGATCGAGCCCCACATTGGGCTCTCTGATCAGCAGGGAGCCTGCTTCTCTGCCTACTTGTGATCTCAATCTATCAAATAAATAAATAAATAAATAATCTTAAAAAAAATGTGGCCACATGTGGAGAAAATTTTTCAAAAAAAAAAAAAGCTAGGAAGGGCTAAAAACAAGAACAAGACAGTGATAGCATGGGGAAGGTTTGCAGGAATGAAGGCAGATGATTGTAGAAAAGAAATGAAGAGGAGTGCCTTCGTGGCTCCGTTGGTTAGTGTCTGCCTTCCATTCAGGTCATGATCCTGGTGTACTGGGATCAAACCCCACATCAGGCTCCCCTGATCAGTGGGGAACCTGCTTCTCCCTCTCCTTCTGCCTGCCTGCCTCTCTGCCAGCTTGTGCACTCTTTCTCTGTCAAATAAAATATTAAAGATTTTATTTATTTATTTGATCAGAGAGGCAGGCAGGGAGAGAGAGGAGGAAGCAGGCCCCCTGCCGAGCAGAGAGCCCGATGTGTGGCTCGATCCCAGGACCCTGGGATCATGACCTGAGCTGAAGGCAGAGGCAAAAGAGATGAAGAGGGGAGATGATCCCAGGTTCTGTCCACAGATCCCATCTCTCATTGTTCTAGAACACAACATCTTAAGTCACTTCTTGGCTCTGAGGTGGTTCTCACTCAGGCCTCTCTCTAGTCTTCTTTTCCCCCAGTTCTAATACCATCTGGGACTGAGGAAAAAGCCCTGGACTGGAAGGAGGGAGAACTAAGTTCCAGTGCTGCCATCAATTAGCCATGAAACATTAAATAAGACCTTTTAAATACATGCATTTATTAATACCCCACCTTGTTCCAGAAGGGATTTAGGATGTCAGCAAGTTACTTAATATTAGGGCTTCAGTTTCCTCATCTCTGGATGGTCTAGGTGGTCTAAGTTCATTCCTGTTGTCCCATTTTGTGACTTTGATTCTAAAGATTTGTTGGTTATCTCCAGTTAGAAGTTCGGCTAACACTTCATATTTTGAATATGAAAAACTGGGGGTGGAGGTGGGGGAAACCTATAACCTGTCCTCCTGATACTGACTTCCGTTAATGACATCACCATCTAACCGTGGACCTGGGACCAAAATTTAGTGTCCTTTTCAACTATTCTGGCCCTTGCCTCAGCATCTCACTGAGCCATGTGGAATCCACTCTGTAATGGTCATTCCCATTCTTGCCCCACTTGGTCCTTTCCCATGGGCACATGTAGTTAAAGCCATTGTTAGCTGTCTCTCCTTTCTGTTTTGTGGACCCTCAGTGTTGATGCTGTTGGCCAAGTAGTATTCCGAAGCATAGCTCTAACAATGCCATTGCTCTTTGCTAAAACCTCAGTGACCCAACTGCCTCCAGCAGACAGTCCAAAGTCCCTTGCTGATCTTGTAAAACCCTTCCTGATGTGACTGTGTAAATTGATTGTCTCCTCTTCTCAGGATCCCCATGTACTCACCAAACTGAACTACAACATGCCTTAAAAGTTTCTGCCTCAGCTAATCAGCTGACGTACTTTCTCCTGTTGAATTCCTGGTCCATTCTTACTTTAACTCTGAGGAATTTTTCAGGTTCTACTGTTTAACTACCTGGTAACTTGTTTTACCTCACTCCACCCTGCATTAATTTTTCAGCAACTCAAAGGTTGAAACCACATTTCATTTATCTTTGTTTTCCCCTGATGTTGCTCACTACTAGAGAAGCTTGAACTGAAATAAATCAGATTGAAGCTCAGCTCAGAAACCTAGTTTCTGAGCAAGAAAACTTTCTCAACTCATGGTTATAATTTGTTACAGCTGGAAATCATCTGAGCAAATCATCTCATTTTACAAGTGACAAAACCAAGGGTCAGCGAGGTGAGGTAACTTGCCCAGATTTTCCTAGCTGCCCTTGGACAGATCTGTGTTTGCACTGTTCTGGTGCTACTACTTGCAGCCTTGGCATAGAGAGGTTTGTTTTCATGTCTCCTCTTCCTTCCTGGCTATAAGCATTTTAACCTCAACACTCTGCTCCCTAGCTGATTTCGGTTTGTCATTTTGATACTGGAAATGTAGACTGGGAGCACAGCTCGTTTCATTAACTGTGTAAGTGCAATAGTGGACAGACATCTGCTAGCGATACCGTGGGCAGACTCCAACCGAGGGTTGAAGAGTGAAACTTGACATTAAGCCTGGATGTTAGAGACCCTCCAATCCAGCCCCTCCTTTCTGCAGCAGAGAAACCAAGAAACAGAGACAGGAGTGACTTGCTTGTTAACTTTGAGTGGTAAATGACTCATAAGCTTTATTGGCACAAGAGCACTGACTTTGAATTGTAAAGTTACTGGATGTATGGCTCGGATTGCCAGCTAATGATCTAATATGAATACTGTTTTGTGTGTCTAGATCAAGTGATGCTGTTTGGAAGAATTTCCCAGCAGTTGTGTGGCTTAAAGAAACCCCCATGGTCATGTGACTGCAGAAACTTTTGGGGCTGGTTGAATGCAGTGTTTAATAAGTAAGTTACTCTAACTGAAGTGAAGAAACATGGCCATTATTACAACTAGATAAGTTCCCAGTAGCTAATTTGGTTATTTCTTGTATTTCAAATGCTTTTTTGTACAAGGTAGGTAATAGGATCCTAATTTTGTTTAAAAACAAATAAAATATACACACAGACATTGAATAAAGACCAGAAAAATCGATTACAAAATACTATGTTGCAGGATTTCAGTGATTTTTTTTATTTGTCCTTTTGATGCCTATCAAGTTTTCTAAAATGAAAATATATTATTTTTGTAACCCAAAAATCTCAGCAAATGTAATTTTAGAATATTCTATGGCTTCTTAAGGGATATAGTTAGCCTTTTTAATACTACCAGGGGACTCAAGTTGTTCAAAAAGTGGGTGGCATTGGGCGCCTGGGTGGCTCAGTGGGTTAAGCCTCTGCCTTTGGCTCAGGTCATGATCCCAGGGTCTCTGGGATCCAGCCCTGTGTCGGGCTCTCTGCTCAGCAGGAAGCCTGCTTCCCTCTCTCTCTGCCTGCCTCTCTGCTTACTTGGGATAAGTAAGTATTGTCTCTCTGTGTCAAATAAATAAATAAAATCTTTAAAAAACAAACAAACAAAAAAAAGTGGGTGGCATGCTTAGAAATACCATTTTGAAGGTAATGAAACTAATCTCATTGCTTAATACAGCATTAACACGACTAACTAGAGGAAAGGGCATATGTAGAAATTAATAAGAGTCACTTAATGAGATTAATTTGAACATAGATTCAAAATTAATCCCTTTTATATTTTATCATTAATAAAAACAATAACCAAGTATAGTCATTTGCTCAATCCATGGTTACCGAGAACCTTCTGGTGTGTCAAGCACAGTGCTACATATGAATCAATGAAGACTCATGTCTGCCTGATAAACCCATATAAAAATAATAAGCTTGACTGAGTTCACTTGGAAACAAAAACAAGGGAGCAAGAAGAGCCATCCTATGTTTTTTTACCTGGCTCTTCCTAACATACTTCTCTCCCTCCTCAGTCATCTGAAAGGAAAAGTTGCTGAAGTACTATATTTATGCTGACGACTAAAGCTGAACAGCTTGTGATTATACTAAAAATGAACTGCTTTTGTTCTCTTGCCGACAGAGTAGATTATGAACGCATCAAGGACGTGGGACCCGATAGGGCAGCATCCGAGTGGCTGCTACGTTGTGGGGCCATGGTGCGCTACCATGGCCAGGAGAGGTGGCAGAAGGACTACAACCACCTCCCAACAGGACCGCTGGACAAATACAAGATCCAGGCAATTGATGCCACCGAGTCCTGTATCATGAGAATTGGATTTGATCATCTGGGTAACTACCCTGTCATTTGCTTATGGTAAACGTGGGTGATTTGCAGTGACATTTTGTTGCAGTTGACTCACTATTACAGTCATAGGTGTGTTCCTTTTTACCCTTTCCAGTACCATCCAGGCTTGAGTCCTGTGTGTGATTCTTTAAAATTAAATAGAGGTTACAAACACCTTCTTCTCCTTTCTCCCTTCACTAAGCTTATCTCTATATGTCTTTATTTCATGCTTATTGGTTTAAAATTTAAGGCCTTGGGGTGCCTGCGTGGCTCAGTGGGTTAAAGCCTCTGCTTTCGGCTCAGATCATGATCCCAGGATCCTGGGATCTAGCCCTGCATCGGGCTCTCTGCTTGGCAGGGAGCCTGCTTCCTCCTCTTTCTCTGCCTGCCTCTCTGCCTACTTGTGACCTCTATCTGTCAAATAAAATCAACAAGGCCTTAATTTTTTTTTTTAAAGATTTTATTTATCAAACTACCTTTGTCAAATTTCCATCATTTGAAAAACTCTTAGTAATATAAGAATAATCCTATCCTACAGCTTCTGCTTGTGTGGACATTTCTTTCCTCCAATACTTGAACATCTGATTACAGAATGGTCCTGTCCATCAGCACAACATGGATAGTGAATATCTTGCATGGTTATTAGGGTAACTCATCATCCAGGTTTTCTGGGGACTGAGAGGTTTCCCAGGACATAGGATTTTCAGTCCTAAAACCAGAATAGTCCTGGCCAAACTAGAACAGTTGGTTATCTTAATGGTAAAGCAGATTCTTAAAATGTACCTTTTATCTCCCAGAGGGCCTACAGCACGTTGAAAAAATAAGACTATGCAAGTGTCATTATATTGAGGATGACTGTTTGGAGAGACTTGGTAAACTAGAAAATTTACAAAAAAGCATACTGGAAATGGAAATAATTTCATGTGGGAATATCACAGACAAAGGAATCATTGCTTTATATCACTTAAGGTAGGTGGTGTGCCAAAATGGAAACTTGATTATGAGATTAAAATGAATAATTAGAATTTAAATTTTTAAAAAAAGTTTTTTAGGGGCGCCTGGGTGGCTCAGTGAGTTAAGCCGCTGCCTTCGGCTCAGGTCATGATCTCAGGGTCCTGGGATCGAGTACCGCATCGGGCTCTCTGCTCCGCGGCGAGCCTGCTTCCCTCTCTCTCTCTCTGCCTGCCTCTCTGTCTACTTGTGATCTCTCTCTGTCAAATAAATAAATAAAATCTTTAAAAAAAAAAAAAGTTTTTTAAGTAAACTCTGTCTGCAGTGTGGGGCTTGAATTCTCAACCCTGAGACGAAGAGTTGCATGCTCTGTCAACTGAGCCAGCGGGGGGCCCTGAATAATTAGAATTTGAAACATTTGAGAGATGGCACCTTTTTTGATTTGGAAAAATACATAAAATGACGTTAACTTTCATCTGTAATACTTTCAAACAGTTAAAATTATCAACCTTAATACATTAATGTTTTATTGCCTATCTTAGGGGACATCTCTTTAAAAAAGAAGTATTTACTTACTGCTCATATTTTGGAGTGGCTGCTGCACTGTGGGGCCATGACTACAACAACCTTATTATTAATTATAATAATTATTGTTTATAATAAGGCACCTAGCGTGGTGCCTGCTCCAGTAAGCGATCAGTGGGCATTTGCTATTATGCTTCCTCTTCATCTTTTTATTTTGCTATTATGCTTCCTCTTCATTTTTTCCCCATATTCTGACACTAACCTCAGTATCACAGGAAGTTTGAGAAATTTTGTTTGTTTTTTTTTAGTAATTTCTATAACCAATGTGGGGTTTGAACCCACAATCTCAAGATCAAGAGTTGCATGCTCTTCTGACTAAGCCAGCTAGGCATCTCCCCCTGCTTTTTTTAAGTTTATTTCTTTTTAGGAGAGAAGTTTTAAACATTGGAACCAAAAGCAATAGATTATCTCTTACATTAGTTGAGGCTTTGAGGCTTCATTTTTTTAATGAAGTTCCTTTAAGAACTTCCCTAATTGTTATCCCTTTCTAGATTAAGATTCATGTTTCACATTTCACATGCAAAGGAGTTCTATGCTATAATACATATATAGTATTTGGAAAGATTCAGCTAGAATTATTGTTATAATTCAGAACAACTAAACTTCCCAAGGCCTGGCTTAGTTCCTAGCATGAATTTCATTTAAAGTAGCACTCTTAAAATTGCTGTTCTGGGGGGTGCCTGGGTGGCTCAGTGGGTTAAAGCCTCTGCTTTCGGCTCAGGTCATGATCCCGGGGTCCTGGGATCGAGCCCCACATCGGGCTCTCTGCTCTGTGGGGAGCCTGCTTCCTCCTCTCTCTCTACCTCTCTCTCTCTGCCTGCCTCTCTGCCTACTTGTGATCTCTGTCAAATAAATAAATAAAATCTTTAAAAAAAAATTGGTGTTCTGAAAGTCATTTTGACAGTATAGTATAGTGTGATATAAATGCATTCTGTGTGCACTTTTTTTAAAAAAGCCTTTAATGGAGACTGTTTTAATGCTGTAAGAGTAAAGACCAACTGAAGTAATTTTTTTGTTTTAATGCTGTAAGAGTAAAGACCAACTGAATAATTTTTTTTTCTTCTTTTTCTGCAGAAACCTCAAGTATTTGTTGTTAAGTGATCTTCCTGGAGTAAGAGAAAAAGAAAATCTTATCCAAACCTTTAAGACAGCACTGCCTTCTCTGGAATTAAAATTAGACTTGAAGTAAAATAATAATATTCAATAAGTGTCTTCTTTCAATATAAAGTATCATTTAAAATTGTTGATTCTAGGGCACCTGGGTGGCTCAGTGGTTTAAGCCGCTGCCTTTGGCTCAGGTCATGATCTCAGGGTCCTGGGATCGAGGCCCGCATTGCGCTCTCTGCTCAATGGGGAGCCTGTTTCCCCACCACTCTCTCTGCCTGTCTCTATGCCTACCTGTGATCTCTGTCAAATAAAAAAATAAAATCTTTAAAAAAAAAATAAATAAAAAATAAAATAAAATAAAATTGTTGATTCTAAATAGCAGTAAATATTACATAATCATCAACAGACCTTAAGGATCTTGTATCATGATGTTTCAGAAGCAGAGAGTCCATCATGTAGAAAATTAATATTCAGACATGACTCACTGAAGTTACTAAGTTGGAAGTAAAAATCTATGCACATTAAGTCATTTTAAGAAAAATGGAAACCATGTAGCAGTTTAATTCTGATATATTCCTCATTTTATGTAAATATCTATGTAGATAACTTTTGTTGTAGATGATGACAGAGTTCTTTAAACTGATTTAGGGCACCTGGGTGGCTCAATGGCTTACAGCCTCTGCCTTCAGCTCAGGTCATGATACCAGGGTCCTGGGATCCAGCCCCTCATCTGCCCCTCCCAGCTGAGCAGGGAGCCTGCTTCTCCCCCTGCCTCTTCGCCTACTTGTGATCTCTTTCTCTCTCTGTCAGATAAATAAAATCTTTTACAAATATATTTAAAAAACTAAAAAAATTTAAGTGATTTAAATATATAACACAGATACTCTTTATTGTACTTTATCAGTAATTCATATTACTGTTACCTTTTACTTTAAAGTTATTGAAGCATGTTACCATAAAAGTGCAATTATGAAAAACTGGAAGCTAAATTTCAGATTCATTGGTGGAATCAATTTTTTTTTTTAAAGATTTTATTTATTTATTTGACAGAGATCACAGTAGGCAGAGAGGCAGGCGAAGAGAGAGAGGAAGGGAAGCAGGCTCCCTGCTGAGCAGAGAGCCTGATGCGGGGCTCCATCCCAGGACACTGGGATCATGACCTGAGCCAAAGGCAGAGGCTTTAACCCACTGAGCCACCCAGGCGCCCAGGTGGAGTCAATTTTGAAAGGTGGTCGGTGGTTGTTGAGGCATTTGTATCGCTTCCCAGGATTTGCATGCGTTTCCATGATCCTACATTCCTGTGTTCTTTATAACACACACCTTTCTTTGGCTAATTTGTCTATTTTGTAATCTTAGTCTAGGGTTTTATTAAAACTAGACATAAATACTTGGCTGAATTCAAATAGTTTTGCCAACTACAGTAGAACAGAGGAAATGATCATGAAGACCAGCCCAGTTATACTTCTTTTTTGCTTAAATTAAAATATTGCTTTAAATAGGAAATTTTAACATGTCAATTAGAAACTAATTTTTATTCCCCCATACATGTTGGATACCTCTTCCTATGAGCTCAAGGGACACCAAAAAGAAGTATAAGTGCAAAAACAAACAAAAAAAGCACTAAGTGCAAAATTCACTTTATATCTAGAAAGTAGTGACAAAGAATACCAGATATGGATAAAAACAGATCTTTATTTTTACCCCGAAATTGGCCCTGGTTCTATTGCTGTTAATGATATGCCAACTTGTTTGTAGATTTCTGTATGTTTGGTTTGAACATTATACTCTTAACTATAACCTTGACTAGAAATAGTTTTAAAATAAACAGTGTATGAGGCAGCATTTGGGAAAAGAATTTTCGTTGTATTTAGAAGCCAGCTTATGTAAATAGCACATGCCATAAATGATATACTATTTATAAATAAAATTTCCACTGTCAATTATAAAATCAGGACACAGTAAATTAAAAAAAAAAAAGACTAAGCTATAGAACAGTCTCATGTGAAACAGTGGTGATTCCATGCTGAACAAAGGATTATAGATGTGGTTAAATTAAGCACTGGTACACATTTAATAGAACTCATTAGAAAAAATGAATGCTTCCATCTCAGATTTGATTGTTGTGTGGTGAGGCAACTGATTCACCACAATTTAGTCCAGAACTACTTTTATATTCTGAATAGTTTTCTATAAAACTACAGAATGGGGGCGCCTGGGTGGCTCAGTGGTAAAGCCTCTGCCTTCGGCTCAGGTCATGATCCCGGGTCCTGGGATCGAGCTCTGCATCCGGCTCCCTGCTCGCGGGGAGCCTGCTTCCTCCTCTCTCTCTGCCTGCCTCTCTGCCTACTTGTGATCTCTGTCTGTCAAATAAATAAATAAAATCTTAAAAAATTAATTTAAAACTACAGAATGAATTAGGCAGTTACAGTCATCTGCCTCGTCAAATGCATTGTTTTTGGGTTAAAAAGGAAAACAGAAAATGTAAACGGAAGTGGGATGTCCTTCCTTATCATTTGACTTAAAGCCAAATAAGAATTAGATATTGCTGGGACTTGTATTTAACCCAGGGTCAGCTCTTTGCAAGAAGCTACATACATTAGGGAGCCTTAGGATATCATTAAACTGGCTGGAGTAGCCAAAATTATTGAACAGATGTCTGAATTTGGTGAGTTACTTAGCAGTAAGTGAATAAAGACAAATGCTGTCATGAAGGAAGCTACTAGAGCAGTAAACTAATAAGAGAACAGAAGAAAGGTTTTGAAGAGACAGTAAAATACATTTTCAAAGACCATGGCTGGGAACCACTGAGGAAACAGCAGCAGCAACACACCAACCAAAACTGGCAGTGAGCTACAAGAAACAGACGTGAGCTTCATCCTGCCCTTGTGTTCAGGGGATGAGGATGAAAAATCTTTTGGAATAGGAGGTGCAGGCCAAGTCAAAGCTAATAACATGTCATCATGTTAAGTATCATGATACAAAGCTAAGAAATACTCAGAATCGTTTTGGACTACTTTCTTATCAGTTGTTGCCAATTCTTAGCACAGTATATATATATATATATATATATATCTATATCTATATCTATATCTATATCCCCACACACACGCGTGTGTATGTATTTATATGTGTATATATACACACACATACATTATCAAAGGTTATTTCCAGGACAATATCAGTGTACAACCTAAAGTCTTTCATGGTCCAAATAAGAACTCAACAAGCAACTTCTTGCAGAACCCAGATCATTATAGATAGTCCTGCCTGTAGATTGGTCTCCAAGCCTGAGGCGGAGCTGGAGAGAATGAAGAACTAATTACTTTCAGGCTGATAGGCTCACTTCCTGTGAAGCCTGTAGGTCTTGTTCTACCCCTTAATTCACGCTTTAGTCATCTGCCAGGCTTCACACCAGTTTGTAAAGGGAACTGGGTCACCTGGGGAGGGGTTATAAAAACACATCCTGTCTGCAAAAATGACTAAGGTGCAGCCTTTACTGAAGGTAATGACAAAAGTATATGTAACAAATGTCTATAAACATCATTAAATATGCAAGCAAATAATGCTGCTACGATAATCCATGATTTTAATTATTTTGAACAACTCTTCAATATTCTAAAAATGTTTTTTTTTAAATATGAAAAGCTAGATATAGAGCAAGCAGGAAATAGAATTAAAAGCATTTTGATTTCAGGAACTAAAACTTCTTAAATATGATGTTGAGACAGTCTGAAAAGGCAGGGTATAGGACGCAAGGCAAATCTCTGCAAGAAATACACATGGGTATTTTGTAATCCATTTCTCAATTGTTGCATATGGTACAATAGAAGCATAAATCCCTCTTACATTTCTAATTTTGCCAGAGATAGGGATAGTAGGTACAGTTTATATTTCTGTCCATTAGCTCAGCTACTGAGATACAACAAAAATGCAAGTGAAAATCCAAACAAGTGTTTCCGTTCTGGTCACCATCGTGAAGCCTGGGAGGCCGCCTCTGGCAGTTCCCTTTCTCTTCTGCCAGGTGGCCTCTCCCGGTTTGTGACTTATGTTTTCTCCTGGTGTCCTTTCGACATGGTGATTGTTTTTAAACAAATGTATACGTTTCATTTTCTCCAAGTTATTGACTAACTCCTTTTTCATCATCTAGCTCCAAGCTCCTTAAATGTTTGGAAATTGGTAGTTCATTTTCTTCCTATTCCAGTAGTACTTCTTATTATCCAAAGCTGGAAGGAAGCCGCTGCTGGTCAGCTGAGGAAGGGCCTGCAACTGCAAATACGAAACACAGGGTGAGGTTCAATGCCATGCATTCATTCGTTGTTGAGTACTTATCACAAATGAGGTAAGTCCAGTCAATTTTTCAGCACAGAAATACTTTTTCTGCACAGAATCCAGGACCGAAGGGAGGACAAAAATGCTTAAATGTGTTCCCTTTTTCTTTTTAAAGATTTACTTTATATTAAAAAGCAAAATACACACATTCAAGAAAATTTAGAGAACATGAAAAAGAAAAACTGACAACATTATTGGAAAAAAATAGATTTACACTAGGTAAGAGCTTGCTGGCACCTCAGGGATCATTTAAGCCAATGCTTGTCTTAACAGCAAAGAAAGCTGACATCTGGAGCACTTAAGTGATTTGCCCCCTTACCCCTTTGTTAAAAAGGCAAAACGGCTCCCTTCATGCTCCCATTAAATGTCTGAATTTATTGTCAATATCAAATGAAAGGAGAAAATACAAAAAATATATGTATTTTGTACTACATGGCCTTAGGTATCTGCAAAGTGGTTACTTTTGAATACTTCAAACAGTTGAATCCTTCAAGACCTAAATGCAATACTTCAATTAGGGGGTTCCCCTATTCTTTCAAGTAGAAATATTCCTATCAAGATCCTTTGCTTTGGACACAAAGGAACAACAAACTAAGTGGTAACTCTGGGGTAATGTATTCCAACCTGTTTGGTTACCTGGGTCATATATGACAGAATAAAATAAAGCTTTCTTAATTTTGTAACTCTGGTCTGTCTGAGGACCCTGCAGTTTATGCTGTACCTGCTCCTAAGGGACTGTCCATCCTCTTCGCTCCTCCAAACCTCACATACACCACCCAGATGCCACTCAGCACACTGGGCAGCCGAGGCTGCTAAGGGAAAGACTAGGACATAATAATTTATAGATTAAGGGCTCCCTAAGCAGATCCCAGAAGGGACCGGGAGTAGCCAGCTCAGCTTAGTTATGGTTCCGGCTACAGTCCATTCTAAGTTACTAGAGCTTTGGCTTATAACAAGATGCTTAACATAAGGCTACTTTGCCTAACTTCATCCAATCATGTTCTTCATGGGCTCCCTGTGTGCAGCTGGGATGCTTTTCTCTGATAAAATAAGCTGTTCCACTGATATCACTGAGAGCACGAATCACCAAATCTACCCTAGCCAACTCTTAATATTAAAGGATTCGAGGGGAAACTGGTTCCATTTTTGGATCAACCTGGAATGTCAGTCAATACTGAAAGTAAAGATGATGACAGAGAGCTGCCTGGGATAAACTGGATTTCATTCTCCAGAGCACAAAAAGCAGGCTCCGGAGACTCATGCATAACACCCACCCACCATCCCTCAGACACGGCCCCCGGGGGGCTGCTTTGTGGCAGCAGGGAAGGAACGGTGGGACAGGGACACCTGCAGGATGTAGGGAGAAGGGGCCCTCGGACTCAGATGCGTCTGGTGCCCTGGATGAGAGACAGTGGGTCCCTTCTCCTGGTGCTGGAATGAGGGTGCAGGACCGCAAGCCGCACTTGCCACCTCCAGTCGAGCTACAGATTCTCTGCACCAGGTGGCAGACCTGAGATCTTTTGAAAGTGCAACCCGGTTGCTTCCGTGAAAGAGCGCCCCGTGTTTACCCCAGGCAGGTACTTTCGGCTCTGTCTCAGGGTCTTCCTTAGTGGCCGGTCAAGCTCTTGGGCCGAAGCGCCCATTTCTCTGATGCTGTCAAAATACGGATGCTGCAACAGCTGTTCACATGTCCATCTCTCAGCAGGATTCATGTGGAGGCAGCTCTGCAAGAACAGAAAAGTCCTTGGTCTTACTTCTTTAAAACTGTGTTAACTTATTAAGATCATTTTTTTGTTCTTGAGAGGTCAAACCCATGGGTTGGGAACAGGAAGGGGAGAAATTAGGAAAAAAAAAAAACCCCACACCAATTGTGATTTGAGTTCCTTCCACAATTACTTCTAAGTGGATAATCACATAATAAGTAAATAAATAGTTTCTAGAAATAGTAACCAAAAATCATTGTCTTCACCTTGTTCTGTTGTGGAGGCAGTTGGTGCTCTGCCCTGAGGGAGTAGGATATGATTTTTGAGTTTGCCTCAGTATCCAACTGGAATAATCCACTTAACCAGTTTGGTCCCTTGTGTACACTTTGTAAAAATACAGGTTTTTATTTAAAAAATAAGACCTACATGTGGTAAAAATTAAAATTCATACGCAATATAGCCAAGTCTCCTCAGCACTCTAGTTCTTCCGTTCCCCCTTCCAGATTCAGCTTCTCCTTTTTCTCTGGTATATTCTTCCAGAAATACTCTATGCATTACAGCATACATATGCACGCATGGAAGGAGAGGCATAATATACATGCCTTTGTATTACATCATTCTTAACTATTTGCATTAAGTAGGCCAGAAGGCTCATACTTGGATAGATTAAATCTCACAATTATATACCCCAAGGAACTGTCTCAATTTTTTTATTATATTATAAATGCGTCAGTAAATGTATTAAACACTTTGAAATGGGTGGGGCATGGATTGTAACTTGCAAATGTTTTACTTGGTACCTGATTTAACATAAGGGCTATATAGGTCTGAAAAATCAAAGTTTTAAAATCAAAGCCTACTTCAAATATACTGGGGGGGGGGCGGAGTGGGGAGGGATGGACAGCTCTTTGTGTCCATGGGTTCTACACCCATGCTTTAATAAAACCACCTTTTTTACACCAAAACAAAACAAAAAAGTATAATAGGCTATTTAAATGGATCCTATGGGGCAACCCCCTGGGGTCCCCTTTCTCCTTGGGAGCTTTGTACTATCACTTGGCTATCGCTCAATAAACCTTGCTTTGCTGCCAGCACCCGCATCCCCCCCCCCCCCCGCAAATAAATAAATAAATGGATCCTATGGCCCAACATTTTTTGAAGAAAAGGATCTTTTTGTAAAACAAGTACTATCCATCTGAAGTGTCTATTTTCTGTAAACTAGACTTCAAGTACAAAAGGTTGGGTTTCTTTAAAGTGAAAAACACCTACAGATGTTTTCATTGTAACTGAATGTGAATAAAAATTGAAAGTATTTATACTTCTCAAAGGAAAAGCTTAATTCTCAAAGGAATGCTTTTCCATTCATTGAGTGACAGAAATCATTCAGACACCGCCCCACCCTCTAACACCAGCTACTGCGTACTTCCTGGTCGCCATGATTTTACCTTTAAGAGCCCCAGGGCAGGAAAAGAGATGTTTGGAAATTTTAATTCAAGTGACTCCTGTTTTAAAAAGAAGAAAAGAAAGGGGGGTTTTATTTACAGCGGGCACTGAAAGATAAGGTGACCTCAGATCAGTGTCTCCAGAGTGAATGAAGCAACTTCCGGGCACCTTCCTCCCCTACTCCACCCTCTGCTCACCCACCTCCCCGCCTGAACAACCTCCTGCTGCCTGTTTCACAAGCTCCTTCTCTCTCCACCTCCAAACTTCTTTTCCAAATTTTCCTCCTCACCACTCCCTTCACTTCCCAAAGTCCTGACGCAGGGAGCACCTTATGAGGGAACATTAATTAATGAGAGAAAAAAACCCACTTGTGAGGCAACTGTTGTTTCTTTTCTGTGGCCTCAATTTCTGTAATTTGCCTTTCCTCAGAACAATTTTTGGCATTTATATTGGCATTTAAAAGAGGCCCCGGTTTTTGCATTTATTGACAGTTACATAAAGGAAGCTTCAAAATAGATTTTTTTTCCCCCTACCTAGGTGAACAGATGCTTCTAGGTCTTTCTGGAATAAACACTGTTTTCTCCTCCCACAAGAGCCTGCTGTTTCCCTATTCATCTCACTGTTTAAAGAGTCTCCCGGGCAGACATTTCATCAATCTCCCTTTGGCCATATAAGGCTATTTTGCTTCAGTCACATGCTGGAGACAATCGGGAATAACAAGCACTATAAAGCAGGAGGAATGCCGAATGTCAGGCGGACAGACCAGCCAGTCACAGAGAGACACCACTAACAGAGGCTAATTAAGGAGGGCAGCTGGAGCGCAGGGCAAGGATAAAAAATGACAGTTGTGAGCCCGAGGCTGGAGTGACTGGCCAGGCTCATCTAATGAAATACGACTCTGGGTGCTGTGCCCAGAGTTCTTTTGGACGGGGAATCAGCCCCCAAACCACCGAATTCCCACTGCGCACTTACAATCACTGATAAGGGTAAGAGATAAGAGCCTCAGTTTTGGAGTTCCCTTAAGATCACGGGGAAAAAAATCTTACAGCAGATTTGTATTAGAACCTTGAAAGGAGTCTCCCTCGCCCCCCTTAGCTTCATTATTTCTCTTGTTGGGGCGCCTGGGTGGCTCAGTGGGTTAAGCATCTGCCTTTGGCTCAGGTCATGATCTCAAGGGGCTGGGATCAGTCTGCATCGGGTTAGCTGATGGGCGGGGAGCCTCCTTCCCTTCTCACTCCTCCCGTTGTGTTCCGTCTCTCACTGCATCTCTCTCTGACAAATAAATAAATAAGAAATCTTAAAAAGAATTCTCTTGTTGTTTCTGCATGTTAAACCTAAGCACTGCTGGGGACTGACAGGGCATTGCTGACACTGAGCTCTGCTGTCTCAGCAGCAAGGCCTGGGATGAGGCTGGCCTGGTGGCCGAGATAGGAGGGCCCATCCTGTTGGCTTCGGCCTGGCCTCGCTGGTTTCCCAAGCGCAGAAGCCCGAAGGCCTCCCTCCCGCAGGGAGAATGACCGGCGGAGGGACTGGGGCACAGATGTTCCAGCCAGGCAGGCAGCCCCCGCATTGTGTCTTCCTGTGTTTCTGTCAACAGGAAATCCCCTGCAGGACTGCCTCTGGGAAACTTTGAGAAGCTTTTTACGTTTATAAAGCCTGCTTTGTTTCTGGGTCTTTACTGGTAGACAAGCAAGCAGGAAATCACTAAGTGACATTTAGTGTGGAACTGGGAATGTCCAGATCATGAGGGAGCCAGCTGGGTCACCTCCCATATGCCAGGTGTCACTCCTGCTTCTCCGTCCCAGCATGCTCCCAGCATGACCCACTTTTCCTGTTCCTAGGGGTGCAGGGGCAGGAGGCAGTGGGGACGGTGAAAGCCTCCAACTGTGGGACAAGCCAAGAGGTTGGGCTCAAATGGAACTTGACAGAACTTCCATCTGGAGACTGAGCAATCAGAGCCTTGGTTTCAGTTTGAAAATGTCTTCCTCAGACAGTAGAAATCATGATTTCACAAACCTTAACTGTGCTCTGAAATATTTTTTGATTATAATATAGGTTCATCAGAGGACATTCAAAAAATATTAAAAAAAACAAAGAGAGAAAGAAATCACACCACCACGAAGAGATACTCACTGTTAATATTTTGGTATGTGTCCTTGCTAACCATGTATTTCATGAATGTAAAAAGCTCTGTATGATTTTCCAGAAGTTGTCATGTTATTTTATATTTATATATGTAAATACATGTATATATGAATTGTGTATTTATTAAACATGTATTAAAGTTTTTGTCAAATTATATATACTGTCTTATAACCTTTTTTTTTTCATTTAGCAATACACCATGGACTTTATATTTTCAGGTGAATACATATAAATCTATTTTTACTAGCTCTGTGATATTTCTATTGTAAGAATATACCATAACTTATTTAATGAATCCCCTACTGATGGGACACTAAAGGAAATAATTTCTATAAAGGATGCCACATATTGGGGCACCTGAGTGGCTCAGTGGGTTAAAGCCTCTGCCTTCGGCTCAGGTCATGATCCCAGGGTCCTGGGATGGAGCCCCGCATCGGGCTCTCTGCTCAGCAGGGAGCCTGCTTCCTCCTCTCTCTCTCTCCCTCTCTGCCTGCCTCTCTGCCTACTTGTGATTTCTGTCAAATAAATAAATAAAATCTTTAAAAAATATATGCCACATATTTACGCCTCGTCTCATGGTTTCACTGCAATAAATTCTTGAAAGCAGGTTAAGAGTATGCACAAATTTTTTAGTTTTAAAAGATGAGTATTTTCTCCACCTTGGCCATGGAGGACAGATACCAGAATGAGGCTGGCCAAGGAAGTTCATCACCGCCATGGTCTGGGCAGTAAGAATACGGTAGAGTAGGGGACTTGGGCAATGCTGGATTTTCTTGGACAACTCATTGTGTGAGCTACCTATCGCTTCAGCTGCTGAAAATGATGACTGATCAGGTGAGGTTAGGACAGGCAGCTCTGCATTCCTGTCCAGCATGCTGGCTAGCCTCTGCTCTCAGCAACTTCTAAATTCTCACTGAAGGCTAGGGTCTGCTCGCCAATCTACCCCACTTTTCTTTTTCACGTTGAGACTCACTTTCCAGTGCAGAGTGGGCCCTGGGGCTCAGGCAGGTAAGTAACTACTAACGTCCAGTTAGCCTGCAACTCCCTGTGGAAAGAGAATCATCACCATTCACACCCCTGGTAACCTTCGCCCTGACTTGCCAGGCGCTTTCCAAATCAGGTCACTCACCATATCTTCAGGGTCTGGAATTTTCACCCCACTGAAGTACTGATTTGTGCTAAATACTTGTTGGTGCCTAGGAATGAGATCTCCTTTGAACAAGAAGAAAGAGGCGGGTAAAATGAGACTGGTTAGCAAGTTAGCAAATACGGTTTCTCTCCATTATGCTGTGAATCTGCCTATAACCAGTGAAGGCTGTAGTCTGCTCTTCCGGGGAGAGGGAGGAACTGAGGCAGCCCTCCCCAGCATGTCCTGGGACCTGAGGGGTCGAAGCCCTCTGTCAGGTGGATACTGAATGCTATGAGGCCATTGCCCCTCAAGGACTCACAGTGTACTGAGGGAATCCAAACAGCTCAGAAGCACATCCACACACACACAAACAAAATAATGTCTTTTTAAAAAATAGCCAAAGTGCAACAAGTACAAAGCAAAATCATATTCATTGAGTTATGATGGGTCAATATACAAGTGTATTGGCTTAGCACTTAGAATAGTGCCTGTTAACAAATAGTTTGAGGAAAGAAGGGAGGGAAGGAGGAAGAGAGGAAAGAAGGAAGAGGGATGAAAGGAGAGAAGGATAAGAAAAGGGAGGGAAGGATGGATGGGAGGAAGGGAAGGAGGAAATCATGGAAGATCTTCTAGCTAGAAGGAATGCATTTCCAAATGGGAACCACCTTTTCTTCTTTCATCAAATAGTAATTACTTGGAAATCCCATTTTATCTACTGCTTGGAAAGCTCTTACAATATGAATCAATGAAACAAAAGGAACATTTCTATATTCTGGAGGGTTATGTGAGGCTCACCCTGCCCACGTGTCAGCCCAATCAGTTAAAATCACCCTTGTGTAAAATTCTAGGGATATTACACGTGAAGAGGAATTTTGTTCAGAGATTATCAGGAGATATGCAGCAGGGCACCCCTGGGGCACACCCAGGCCCCTTGCCAAAGCAGAGTGGACAACAAAAGCCTCCCAACCAGGGCCCCAGAAATGCTGTCACTGGACTGGAGTTCCTAATTTTCCTGATTTGTTTTGAAACTTAACCACCTTGTAACTCAAATCCAGAAGCTGCTGTCTTGCCCCATTTTGTACAAGTGGCCAAAATATACTCTCTCCTGACTTTTGCCCCAGATCCCAGCGAGCTTCATCATGAGTACACTGCTTGTGCCTTAGTAACTCTCTCCCATCAGAGCGCTAGAAGCAGGGGATGAGAAGAGGGTGACCTAAAATCACTGGGAGAAACAGCAAAGGAATGCAGATTGAATCTGGAAGCCCTCCCAGGTGCCTTACAGGTCACTCAGAAAACGTGCCAGTGAGTACTTACTGCCTGCTGCGCGCAGACATTGGTGGAGGACAGAGTGAAATCTAAGACATGACCTCACCCTCAGGAGGCTGACTGTATCCTTGGGAAGAGAAAAGCACGAGAGGAGACTGGGTGAGGGCAGGTGCTACAAGAGTTTAGAGGAGGAAGTTTGCTTTAAACTGGGGAGCGGTAGCTAAACTCCCTGACTTTTTTTTTAGTTTGTTTTTTTTTTTTTTTCTTATTTGAGAGAGACAGTGAGAAGGTGAGAGAGGGAGAGCAAGAGCCCAGGAGCAAGGGAGGGGGAAGTGCAGGGGACAGAGAGTGGGAGGAGGAAGGGCAGGGGGGAAGGGCAAGGGGAAGGGCAGGAGAGGGAGAAAAGGAAGGGGGACTAGAAGGTCAGGGGGAAAAGCGGACTCCTCAGTGGGGAGCGGGGAGCCCAATCTGGGGCTCAATCCTGGGACCTCAGGATCATGACCTGACCCGAAGGAAGACTCTTAACCAACTGAGCCATCCAGGTGTTCCGAACAGCCTGACTTTTGAAGGGGGCAGTCACTGCTTATACAACTTTCATCCATCCCTCTCCAAGTCTCTCTTCTCCTCCCCTTCCCTCCCTCTGCCATCATACCTCAAGAGTAGAGAGAAAGAGGACAAGGGTGACACCAGAAGATCCAGCCCTTCTTCCTCACCCATAGAAGGTTTAGAATCTTCTACAGCGTCTGAATGATTCAATCTAGCCTGGCAGGCTAGAGTGAAGGATCGCCAAAGAATGAACTATCATATCATAACAAATGAAATAGAATACAGTTTCATTCTGTAAATTGCTAAGCCCTTCATCCAAACTATATGGAAGAGAGAACCTTGCATCTTTTTGGACAATTAGTATGTATTCACAATCGTTAATTCTTTTTATCAAAACAAAGGTGGACACATTTTTTTTTTTTTTTTTAAGTAATGTCTATGCCCAACTAGGGCTCAAACTCATGACCCTGAGATCAAAAATCACATGTTCTAGTGACTGAGGCAGCCAGGAGTCCTCAAATGTGGACCTTTAACAGAATTATTTAAACAAAAGTTCTAGAGGACCCCTCCTTTGTAACTGTACAAGGCACTGAATGAGACTGGGAACTTGGCTCTGTCCTGTACTGATGGAGGTAAAACTATTGTTTCCCAAAAAGCATCACAAAAACACCACTTACCCAAGGTCTTCCTGATCAGATATAGCTGATCCACATCTGATTTTCCCGGCCACAGAGGCACCCCTGAGAGCAGCTCCGCAAAGACACAGCCAATTGCCCAAACATCTACTGGGGGCCCATACTGTGTGTCCCCCACCAAGAGTTCAGGGGCGCGGTACCACCTGGTGGCCACGTAGTCTGTGTAGTAGTCACTTGGGCCAGCTGGGCAGCGATCGCACATGGAAAACAGACACAACAATGAAAGACTGGAATCAAAACTGGAAGGGGGAAGACCTAAGAAATCAAGTTCGTGCCCCATCTTGTGGCTTTTCTAAATCAATGGTTCTCAATACTGAGGTTGCATGTTCAAATCACTTGGAATTTAGTATTTGTTAAATCACTAATCCTTGGGTCCCATCTCAATCCAATGAGACCAGAAGAATAACTCTTCTCTAGAAGAGCCTGGGGAGGTATCAGTGGAGTTTTATAGTTATAGCTTACAGTTCCCCCAGATGATTCTAATCTGTAGTCAAAGCTGAAAACCACTCTTCTAAAATAGTACTTCTTGCTTCTCAGAAGTACTATTTTAGCAAAAAAAAAAAAAAAAAAAAAGTAGCGACGAGGAGAACAACATACTTTTTTAATAACCTCTTTACTGTGGTATAATTTACATATAGCATACATTTTTAAAACACTATATGCATCTACATGTTTTCAGTAATTAACGGAATTGAAACTTAGGGCAAGCTCAAGCCCAAAATATATAAAAACCAGCTTTCCACAGCATCTAGAGCCTTTCTCATATAAAGAATCTTTCTGTCTTTTACAATCACTTAAGGAAACATTGATACTCACTCAGAAGTCGAGCAAATCCAAAGTCACAGAGCTTAATCACTGAATGTTTTGTGATGAGGATATTTTCTGGCTTCACATCTCTATGTATGCACTAGTCATAAAAAAAAAAAAACAGATTATCAAGGAGCAACTATAATATAGGAGATAAATATAACTCATGAATATTTAGCAGATCCTGGCAAAATCATTAAAACCTCTGACTGGCCTTTTGGATAAAAAGTTGCAAAAGAGGAGACTAAAATAAATCTAGTACCATACTCATTATGGCCTGAGTCATCCCAAATTCCTAAAGGGCCCAAAAGGACCAAAAAGGAAGAAAGGAAAAATGACAAGTAGGATAGCCAGATAAACAACAAAGTTTTTAATATAAGTATACCCCCCCCATGAAGTCTTTGGGACACACTTATACCAAAAAGTTATGACTCTTTATCTGAAATTCAAGTTTAACTGGGTGCCCTATACATAATCTGGTAATCCTAGAGCAAAGGGAAAACATGAAAAAGCTCTGGGTGAGGCCTGCATCAGGGCTGTTGGAGCTGCGAGTTGATGCATAAGCAGAATTCACAGTTCAGTTGTTTAACTGAGAACAGGACACAGTCCGCCGGGTAAACAGGACAAGCCCTGGGTCTGCTGAGATAAGCGAGGGAAGAGAAGGGCGGGAATCAGGAGCCTGCCAAGGGACCTCCCTTCCAGCTCTTGACATTCCTCCTGACAAGATAAACAAGGGGAGGCAGCGCTTAGCCTCTGGGGAAAGTCACTAGATGTCAGCTCTGTCCCACACACAAGAGTTCTTAGAGCTCTATCCACCCCCACGGGATGTGGCCCCCACTCCATAATTTAGACTCAAATCACCTGTGGTTTCCAAACCACAGCTGATACTGTTTAACAGGCTAATGTTAGAAGAGTTTATGAGTCTTCACATGATTTTCTTATTAAATAACAATTCTCTTGGCAGAGCACAAATCAACAACCTAATTAAAGATTACATAAAAATAACATTTGGGTCAAAATCCCATTCGGGATTCCTAATAATCCTTGCTTCTTCCAAGCCAGTTCCTATCTGGAGAAGAATGTTGGATCCCCTTGCATTCTGAGAGACCCTCTTTGGCTTGCCGCTGAAACCCTGGGGTATTCTGGACTTTCTACAGTTTGGATAGAGGTTCTTCTTGGGCCTGGCCTGGTTCTCCCTCGAAAGGACTTTCAGGGCGAGAGATCAGTGTCAGTGTTTCCCCAGGGTTTTTACTATTCTGGAAAATTTGGGGGAGAGACAATTTCTGAATTATTCTATTACTATCTGTCTGGTTCTCAGCAATTAATGGCCCCAAGATCACCATTCCTCTACCCCTGGCTTTGCATATTCCTATAAACAGTACACCCATGAATATCATGATGACAGATGGTCAGAGGGACTTGTAGGCAAGAATGTGTTCCTACTCTGTTCTGAGAATTCTTCACAAGTTTCTATACCCAACCAGAGCTTCGGGAACTCTCTGGAGAACTTCGGGTATGTGTTGTATTTGTCTTCAGTGTCTCCGATTTTCCTCACTGGGGCCTTTCCTCACTTGCTCCCCTGTCTTAAAACCTGCTTTCAGGAAAGTGCTAACCCTCACTTGCTATAAACAGCAAGATAAGTTGTCCATGGTCCCTGGGATCCATGCGTTTTGAAGAGGGTTGAAGCCTTCAGCTAGGTGGAGACTCCAAAGGGAGAAGGGTTGGCTGCTTTCATATTTTCTACTACTAGGAAGGCAGCTTCAGGAAAACATCACTTAGAACAGCCCACAGCAGGGGCTTCAGCTCCCACCAGCTAAACTGACTCAGATAGTAGATGAGATGACATAGTGCAGCAAGTCGCCCCAGTGGCCAAAATGAAGGTCTAATATGGGTGTTTGGCCTCTGAGCACAGGGAGTGGACACTGTCATTCTGGAGGGAGCAGCCGCCTTCCCAGCACCTGTGGCGTCTCACCTCCTGGGCAGCAGCCCACCAAGCCCCCCACCCAGCCTGCCTCTGGTGTCCAAGGTAAGGGCTGCTATGCTCCAGACTTGGCACTCATATCTCACCAACACAGACAGCAACATTTGGGCATGGTGCCTGGGACTCCGCCTACTGTGACTCCACAGGCATGAGCCCATTGGGGTTCCCCCCCACTCCCCAACTTGAGAGCACTGTTGGGGTGCCAGACCAATGCAGACTCCAACAAGTGAAATGGGGTTCTACTTTAAATCTGAGTCACGTCTCATCCATATAAATCTACAAATACTTTCTTAACATCACAAAAACACATCTTTTCTGTAACCTGAAGAAGAAAGAATGGCTAGGTTGGCATTTTTAGCCTCTCCGGACCCCGACCAGGCTTCAGAAGGCTTGGGCGAAAAAGCATATCCGCAAAAGTAGGATATAAACTGTGCAAAGGCTCTACCTCGGCTTAAGGGCAGCCTTCGGATTTTTCAAGGATGATCATGAGACTTACATCGTGTTTATGGCAAAAATTTACAGCTTGTAATGTCTGCCAAGTTATGCTCTTCACAAGATGTTCTGGTACCCTAATAAAAATAAAGAAGCAACACAAACACATTCTTTAGTGTAGCCATGGAATTCAGCTCAAAAAAAGAAAAAAAAAGTTTAGGAGTGACACATCCAGTCATCTAACTCAGAGCATCATGGAATGTGAAGGACACGGGCTCAGCACACTGCTGGGTTCTAGGGACTGCGAGGTAAGGGCGAGGTGAACATCTCCTTCTACAGGAAGGGACCGTGAAGACTCATGGGGGTTTCCGCAAGTCTTTATGACACCTACCTCCACCACCTGTGATGCCACGGGAAACCCGCCTGCTAACTTGAACTCCACTTTCACAAGGAGCTTTTGGTTGATGGAAAGTTAGTTCATATACAGCAAAAGAGGTGTTGCTCTTTTTTATTTTTATTTTGTATTTTTCAAGTTGCCCCAAACGGATGCCTTGAGACAGAATTCATTTTTTACACATGGGTACATGGTTTGTCCATAATCCCCAGGAAGCATTTTTTTGCAGGTGATGAAGATTTTACTGCTGATAGGGAAGAGGTTTACCTCGAATGCCATGTGACAGAGTGTATAATGATTAAAAACCTCACATAGGGGGGTGCCTGGGTGGCTCAGTGGGTTAAAGTCTCTGCCTTCGGCTAAGTCAGGGTCCTGGGATTGAGTCCCTCGTCAGGCTCTCTGCTCCTCAGGAAGCGTGTCTACTCCCCTCCACCACCCGCCCCGCCCCACCGCCACAGCTTTCTGCCTGCCTCTCTGCCTACTTGTGATCTGTCTGTGAAATAAATAAAAACTTAAAAAAACAAAAAACAAAATACCTCACATAGGCATCTTGGTTCTTTCCTCACGTTGCTTCTCTCTGGTAGCTAGCTGCATCCACTGGCCCCATCTTTCTGCCCTGTCCTCTACCACAGCGTCTAAATGTGATCCCGCTGCTCCTGGCACTTCTTCCCTGACGTGCGGCTTAGACAACTAGGGCAACCAACAGCCCCAGCAGATCCTTCACGTGAATTAGAAAAAGGCACGTCTTCTTTTTTTTTTTTAATATCTGTTTTTTAAAATTAACATGTAATGTATTATTTGTTTCAGGGGTACAGGTCCATGAATCATCAGTCTTACAGCACTCACCATAGCACAGAGCACTCACTAATTCACAGTACTCACCATAGCACATACCCTCCCCAGTGTCCATTGCCTCTTCTGGGAGCATTTAAAAAAATACACTGGGCAATGAGTGAAATGGCTAGAGAGAGCACATTTATTTTTAGAGCCCCTCTCCCAAGCAGGACTTACTGTTTTTATGAATCTATTAAACTATTGGAGGTATGGTCCTCAGCCAGAACTCATAAGTAAACCAGGGAGGTAACTCTGGAGTAGTTGTGTTAAGGTGACCTAAACAAGTCACTTCTAGGCTCTGGGAGGGGCCCTGGGGCCACTGTTGTCACAGACCAGATGTCCAGGAAATCCTCTCAAGAAGATCAGAGGATGGGCCAATGTGGAGGAAATGAAGAGGCCACTGCCAGGAAGAAGAGAGGGGACATTTCTGGACCAGAACCATGTCCCTGGGCTTGGAGTTGCCTCTCTCCAACTTCTCTCCCTCATCCTAACGCCGCAGAGGTACGATGCTAGGAAAACCCACCTGTTTAGAAAGAAGGCCTCGAAAAATACAACTAAGAGGAGGACATTCTAAGGAAAATGCTTCCCTCCAGGCTCCACTTTTTGTCCAGAAAAAAAATGGAACATATTTTGATTATTTAATGACTTAAAGATTAAGGTTATCAGTGCTAGGACACTTTAGTCTCTAAAAACATATCCCAAAAGAAATTATGCAAAAGGAGTATTTAAAAGTAAATTATAATAGCATATTAGCAATGCTTGTCTAAGGCTGAGCACATTATGACACAACCCTCAAACATCAAAACCCCCCAGCATCATCCTGAGTTAACAACTCACTTCTTTACACTCCATTCCTTCTCTGAAAAGCCTTCTCTGAAAGGCCTCAGACTCTAAGATCCATTTTAGCAGATGATGATAGGAGCCAAGTTTTTCATTGCCAAAGAAAGGAGTACAAATGTGGGAAGGGAGAAAAATAGAATCTGTTCGGTAGTGTTGGGCTGGAATTGGGTATACACATATGTACAGAGGGTGCTGGGCAGGAAGCGGCTCATTCTTCGGTGGGATGCTCCAGGAAGCTTCTCTGCTTAAGTCAACATCTGAAGTATGGTGACCAGATTTGTGCTATAAGGAGAATCTTCAGGATTTTCTGAGAGATTGGATATAAGAGACAGAGAGGAATCAAGGAATGACACCAAGGTTTTTAGCTTGAGTGGCTGGTAGATGATGGGGCACTTTCCGGAGGGGAATACTGATAGGGGAGCTGGTTTTTAGGCGGGAAGAGTGGATATATTGAGTTGCTTATCGGACATCCAAAGGATATTCTGGGTGAGCTGTTCTGAATTCACAAGGAAGGTCAAGCTGGAAATATAAATTTGGGAAGCATGAGCCTATGGATGGCATTTGGAGCCAGAGGACCGGATAAGCCGCTTAAGGAGTGAATACAGCAAACGAAGAGAAGGTCAAAGTCCTGAGGCCCTACAACAGTTAGAGGTCAGAAGGCAGAGAGGGGTTCAGCCAAAGACTGAGGATGAGCAGGGAGGAAAGCAGGGCGACACTCAGGAAAAAGTGTTATCTGAGCCAACTGAAGAAAGTATTTTAAAGGACTTCTGGATTAAGATGGTGGATTGAGCAAACCTATCTAATTGTACTCCCTCTCCAAACCTGACTGCAGCTACACTGAGAGATTTTTTTTTTTTTTCCCCAAAACAAAAATGCTACATAGCCTGAGAGAACAAGAGAAAAGCTAATAGCAACACATTTTGGAATCTGGAGAATTGGTAGATGAATGAAAACTGACAATACATCCTGGAATATTAAAACCTAAGCCTGAAGAGAGGAATATGGGAGACCAACCAATTTATCCCAAAGAATCCTGCAAAGGGGCAGAAACCAGCAGCCAAGATTCTATGGAAGCGGGAGGGAAAGAGTGTAGAAAATCTGCTCTGGAAACCATCAAATCCCTAGATCCCTTCCCCTACTCTATTCCAATAGGAAGCACTCTTCCCCCTACCTAGTAGAAGGCTGAAGTTTTGTTTTCTGGAGAGTGTAAAATGGAGGACATTTGGTACAGCTGAGATTGTGGATACTGTTCCAAAAACAGAGGATTAAATGATTATGTACATACTAACTGCTGAATGCTGAGGGTCCCCAGCCCTCTTCCCTCACTGGCTTCTGACAAACCATACTTCACTTTCAAAGGAAAAGACAGAAAGACTTTTGGGGGGGAAGTTTGGAGGAAAGATATGAAAATTCTGATGTTGGGGTTCCCCAGCAAATGAACCAGCCAGCTAGCCCCACAGTGAAACCCAGAGCTTCCAACAGCATCCGACTCTTAACCATGGGCACAAAACCAAAGACTATATACAAGGCCCAAGAAAAACCTCAAATGAGAAAGGCAGCGACCAAAACAAACAGAAAAAAGCAACTTAAAAGAAAGAGAAACCATAGAGAGTGAAGAGAACATTAAAAAAAGCAAAAACAAAAACGCCCCCAATATCTTCAGGAAGAAAAAGAAAGCTGTTGAATCCGTGAAATAAGAACAAGATACTATAAAAAAGCAAGAGGACCTGGGACCCACCCTGCCCTAGGCTTGCGGGAGGTGGGGGCTTTAGGATAATCACCTGTGACCCACAAAGAATAACCAGCCCCTATAAAGGAAGTAAGCCATTGAAGATGTCATCCATAGAGATGTTAAAAGGATTTAAGCTCCCTGGTTAGCCTTCTATAAAAGACCAACCCTAAAGGCCAGGTTGGCAACCTTGTCCTGATCCTGTCAGGACCCCTCTCACTCTTGAGAGCTTTTCCTGTATCTTTGCTTAATAAACTTGACTTGCTTGGGCACCTGGGTGGCTCAGTCGTTAAGTATTTGCCTTTGGCTCAGATCATGATCCCTGGGATCAAGCCCCACATCAGGCTCCCTGCTTCGCGGAAAGCCTGCCTCTTCCTCTCCCTCTGCCGCTGCTTGTGTTCCTCTCTCGCTGAGTCTCTCTCTGTCAAATAAATAAATAAAATATTTTAATTAACTAATTAGTTAGTTAATTATTTCTGTTGCTTTACTCACCAAAAAAAAAGCAAGAGAACCACTCAGAGTCCAGAATCCAAATAACCAAAGGCCCAGAACAAGAAAATAGAGAAACCAAAGGCCAGGAAATCAGCAACAAGACAATTCAAATTTTTTTTCTCAGACAGAAGGAGCTTACCAAGTGCCAACACAAGGGAAGAAAAGTAAGGGTGTGATTCTCATAGTTCAGAATTCTGTGAACAAAGAGAGGGTTCCCTAAGCTTCTGGGAATAAAGAAAGAGGACTTCTACTCAAATCTCTGTCTTTTTAAACCTCCCATTCACGGTTTCTGAGGAAGCCCCTGAAGGATACACCCAATCAAAAAGAAGGAAACCATAAAAGAAAATCACTTTGAAACAAAGAACACTGGACACCTGCCACATGGGAGGGAAGTGATGGGAATCTCCAGGAGGATGGGGAAGGGGGATGTCACATGATAACGGCATTCCAGGCCCTGAAAACAGCCCACCCAGACTGGAACAGCCTGATGCAAGAGCAGCCATGTTGAGGGTTATCTTCACCATGCGCTCTGCCTTATATCGTCTCAGATAAATATGAAGATACTCAACCAACAAGAGCTTTGGAGGACTCTGTGTCCATGCCCAAATTCTGAGTGCCAGCTTATGCTTTCCTTGTAGACAATTCCATAAACAAAGGCAAGTTCTAGTCAGAATGCTGTCTGGTGAGTCAAGAATCTTGGGACGAGGGAAAGTAAGCAGTTGGTTGTTGTCATTAGCCTCAGTAGCTAGCTTACACCCATCCCGAAATTAGGAAGGTCTTGACATTAGATAAAACATATACAATCCGTTCAATCTGACAAGCCCAGCAGCCATTTTATCTCTTTGAGGTTGCTTTGCCTGTAAGTTTACCTCTGCCCTGATGGTTTCACAAAATAACTCTCAGAAAACGATCTCCTGTCTCTCCCTTCGAAGACTTTGGGGGAAGGGTATACTGTGACCCTAATGTCCTAATAATAAAATTGAAACGAGAGAAACATAAACAACTGCTGTGTGATAATGAAGAAATCAAACTGATTTTCAAAAACATCTTCTGGTACATGGGAGATGGTAGAGATGAAGAGAGAATACAGATCTCTTTCTGGCATTCTCAACACTTGAACCATCCTTCCTGCTATGGCTCTTCTAATACTTGGGACAGTCCAAGAAGCCAAACCATCAAAATTCACCAAAGCTTCATTTCTCCACAAGGCTACAACAAAACAAACATGGGGAAGGAAGGACTGGCCATGCTCCTAGAGAAATACTATGTTCTTAGGAATTTATCCTATGGAAATATTTATGCACGTGGTAGTTCATTTTAATCTTGTTAGAGATAGATAAAAAGTAGAAACAATCTAAATATTTATCAGTGGGGGACTAAAGAAAGAAACTGGTATATTTGTACAATGGAATGCCACGCAGCCATTTTAAAAATATAAAAGTAGAAATATTTATATTGGGAGACAATTCCTGAATACACTTGAAAAAATACATAACTACCTGATGTGGAATACAATCTATTTAAATACAGCCATGCAAGGAAAAATAATTAGAAAACAATTTCTTAATCTGTGAATTTCACTTATTTCTTTGTTTCTGTGTTCCTTGAAATATTATTGGCACAAACAATATATCACTTGCAATCTAAAAAAGACAGATTTTTTTAGTGTTTTATAAAAGTTATGGAATTCTACTGACAGAATTTGAAAACTTGCAGTATTAACCTTTTCCCACCAGCTGTTGTTTGCACCAACTACATGAGAGTCAGACGTGGACCCAGTAGTATTGGAAAAGAACCAGTGAAGTATTGTTTCTGGTTGTACTTACAGAAGGGTAGAAAAATGAGGAGGGAGTATGGCTAGTCATTTACTAAACTTTGACAGAGGAGAGACCAACAGTTGAAAGAATAATAAGTAAAAAAAAAAAAAAAGAAAGAAAGAATAATAAGTACAAAGTATGTTAAGTTCTGCTGAAGATAAGGAATGGTAATACATTTGTTTTGAAGGCAAATACAAACAACATGAGCCCAGCTCTGGGAATTACAACAGATAACATATTGATGTCACTGTAGCAGGATACATGTTTTGTGGCACAAACTTGCTTGTTGGGAGCAATGAGAATTTGAATCTTCTTCAAAAGCTTTCCAAAGAAGTCCAAGAAGGTACAAATACAATAATAAGGAGATGAATTAGCATCCATTTCAGATTCAAAGTAAAGACAGGTCTTTGAGTCTGATTTGGCAAGAATGATTTTTATTATTTTAATGATTAAAAATTACCGCAGTGATAAATGGAACATGGAGGAAATATTACAAAAAACATAAGTAAAGGGCGCCTGGGTGGCTCAGTCGATTAAGTGTCCGCCTTCTGCTCAGGTGATGATCCTGGGGGTCCTAGGATTGAGTCCCGTGTCTGGGCTCCCTGCTCAGTGGGGATTCTGCTTCTCCCTCTGTCCCTCCCCTCTGCTTGTGCTCTCTCTCTCTCTCAGTTTCTCTCTTACTTGCTCACTTGTTCCCTCTCAAATAAATAAATAAAATCTTAAAAAATAAACAAAATATGGGGCGCCTGGTTGGCTCAGTGGGTTAAAGCCTCTGCCTTCGGCTCAGGTCATGATCTCAGGGTCCTGGGATGGAGCCCCGCATCGGGCTCTCTGCTCAGCAGGGAGCCTTCTTCCTCCTCTCTCTCTCTGCCTGCCTCTCTGCCTACTTGAAATCTCTGTCTGTCAAATAAATAAAATATTAAAAAAAAAAAAACAAAATAAAAAGTATCTATAACAATCATAACTCAAAGTATCACCATTAAAACATTAAGAGTACATCATTTTCCTTTTTTCTATCTCTCTATAAATTCTATGAAAATGAATATGTATTTTTATACAGCATTTGCTTCATTTTTCAACCACTCGCGAACATTTTTCTATTCCAGTGTACTTTTTTTTTTAGATTTTATTTATTTTTTTATTTGTCAGAGAGAGAGAGAGAGAGAGTGCACACACAAGCAGGTTGAGACAGAGAGAGAAGCAGGCTTCCCACTGAGCAAGGAGTTCGATGCGGGACTCAATCTCAGGACCCTAGGATCATGACCTGAGTGAAAGGCAGTGGCCCAACCCACTGAACCACTCAGGTGTCCCAAAGAGGAAGTTGCAGTTCAAGCTGGAACCTTTTTGTTTTTTTTGTTTGTTTATTTAGAGAGAGAGAGTGAGAGAGAGCATGAGAGGGGAGAGGGTCAAAGGGAGAAGCAGACTCCCCGTGTTGCTGGGAGCCCAATGTGGGACTTGATCCTGGGACTCCGGGATCATGACCAGAGCCGAAGGCAGTCTCTTAACCAACTGGGCCACCTTCAATGTACGTTTTACCTATAAGCATGAGTCTTAGCGGCCCCACTATATTCCATTGTAAGGATACACCACAATTTACTTAACTGATCCTCTATTATTGGACATTTCAGTTTTTTTCCAATGTTTTCACTATTAAAAAATCCTTTAACAGTGTGCCTGGCTGACTGTCAGTACAGCAGGCAACTCTTGATCTCAGGATCATGAGTTCATGCCCCATGCTGGGTGCAGAGCTTACTTAAAATATTTTTTAAAAATTAAAAAAGAAAACATAAAAAGTCCTTTAGCAATAAACACTTTTATAACTAAAGTTTAATGCATGTACTCAATTTTCTTTTCATTGTATATTGTTAGAAGTAGAATTGCTTGGTCTAAGATTATGCCTCTAAAGCTTTTATTTTTATTTATTTATTTTAAGACTTTATCTATATGAAAGAGAGAAAAGAGCAGTGGGAAGGGGCAGAGGGAGAGAAAGACAGAGAAGGAGACTCCCTGCTAAGCAGGTAGCCTGACGCAGGGCTGGATCCCAGGACTCAGGGATCAGGACCTGAGCTGAAGGCAGATGCTTAACTGACTGAGCCACCCAGGTGCTCCTCTCTAAGGCTTTTTTTTCCCCTCAGTGTTCCAAGATTCATTGTTTATGTACCACACCCATTGCTCCTTGCAATCTGCACCCTCCTTAATACCCACCACCAGGCTCACCTAAATCCTCTCACCCCCCCCTTCCAAAACTCTTAGTTTGTTTCTCAGAGTACACAGTCTCTCGTGGTTCGTCTCCCCCTCCAATTTCCCCCCTTCACTTTTCTTTTTCTTCTCCTAATGTCCTCTATGTTATTCCTTATGTTCCACAAGTAAGTGAAACCATGTAATTGACTTTCTCTGTTTGACTTATTTCACTCAGCATAATCTCCTCCAGTCCCGTCCATGTTGATACAAAAGTTGGGTATTCATCCTTTCTGATGGAGGCATAATACTCCATTGTATTTAAGGACCATATCTTCTTTATCCATTCGTCCATTGAAGGGCATCTTGGCTCTTTCCACAGTTTGGTGACTATGGCCATTGCTGCTATGAACATTGGGTTAGATGGCCCTTCTTTTCACTACATCAGTACCTCTGGGGTAAATACCTAATAGTACAATTGCAGAGTCACAGGGTAGCTCTATTTTTAATTTCTTAAGGAATCTCCACACTGTTTTCCAAAGTGGCTGCACCAACTTGCATTCCCACCAACAGTGTAAGAGGGTTCCGCTTTCTCCACATCCTCTGCAACACTTGTTTCTTGTCTTGTTGATTTTGGCCAAACTGGTATAAGTGGGTATCTCTATGTGGTTTTGATTTGAATTTCCCTGACGGCTAAAGATGATGAACAGTTTTTCAAGTGTCTGTTAGCCATTTGTATGTCTTCTTTGGAGAAGTGTCTGTTCATATCTTCTGCCCATTTTTTTGACATAATTATCTATTTTCTGAATGTCGAGTTTGAGGAGTTCTTTATAGTTCTTGGATATCAGTCCTTTGTCTGTAGTGTCATTTGCAAATATCTTCTCCCATTCCGCGAATATCTTCTCCTACTCCGTGGGTTGCCTCTTTGTTTTGTTAACTGTTTCTCTTGCCATGCAGAGGATTTTTATCTTGATGAAGTCCCAAAAGTTCATTTTTGCTTTTGCCTTTGGAGACACATCTCGAAGGAAGTTGCTGGGGCCAGAAAAGACTCCGAATTGCTAAGAAATGTTGAAAAAGAAAAACAAAGCTGGGGGCATCATGTCGCCTAATTTCAAGGTTTACTACAAAGCTGTAATCATCAAGACAGCATGGTACTGGCATTAAAACAGACACATAGATCAATGGAACAGAGTAGAGAGTCCAGAAATGGACCTGCAACTCTACGGTCAAATAATCTTCGACAAAGCAGGAAAAAATATCCAGCGGAAAAGACAGTCTCTTCAATAAATGGTGTGGGAAAATTGGACATCTATGTATAGAAGAATGAAACTCTCTAAGGCTTTAAACACACAGTGCCAACCTGCCCTCTGGCACAAGTTGCTCCAGCAATGTACCGATAATTTCCTCTGACAATATTGGGTTTTAGAACATCTAATCAAAGTAACTATCTTAAAGTGAAAAATCACCAAAACACGGTTATATTACTCTTCTCCAAAACCATCCTGTAAGTATCAATTTATTGGTTTGCTAACTTGGTCATTCCGTAAGTATTAGGGATGTACCAAGTGCCAAAAATTAGGCTAGAAGATACTGGAGATACACAGGGGAGGAAGGCACAGCACTTGCCCTTGAAGGTTTTATAGTTTCCCATGCAAATGGGGTATGTAATAGAAACAATCCCGGAAGATGTGACAGACGCCAGAGAAAGGAACTCCTGACTCTCCTCAGTGTCAGTGGCTGTTTTACAGCTCCCACAGAGGGGGTCATATTTGAGCTGCAGCTGAAGGCTAAGCAGGAGTTTGCTAGGTAGGCTGAGTCGACAAGGAATAGCAACGCAGACTGAAAACCTCATGTCTGGCTTGAAGCTCAGAATGTTAAGGATTCTGTGGGGATGGTGTCATGTTTTATTCAACAAACTGGTAAGAAATGGGACTGTGGAGAGACAGAAGTCTTGTGTCCCCTGCTGGGACCACATCCGTAAGATTTGGGGAGCAATTACAGGATTATATGTAGAGGACTGGCATGATCCACTTCGTATTTTATAAATTTGTACTTAGAAATAGAATAAAGTGAGGCACCTTGGTGGCTCAGTCGTTAAACGTCTGCCTTTGGCTCAGGTCATGATCCCAGGACGAGCCCCATATCAGGCTCTCTGCTCAGCAAGGAGCCTGCTTCTCCCTCTCCAGCTCCCTCATGCTTGTGTTCCCACTCTTGCTCTATCATAAATAAATAAAATCTTTAAAAAAAAAATAGAAACAGAATAAAGCGATCACAGGACACTTTTCGGGCAAGTGTACCACCCCACGGAGGACCCCTTTTGACCCCACACTGGGAAAACATTAACAAACCACCCTTTGTTGATATTGTTTCACGGATCACACATGAGACTGAAGGAAAACAGCAGTCCTCTGACCTCTAGCGTATCAGATCAACAAGTCACGGCACCTCAGATCTGCAAGTCCCCTTCAACTCTACCCGCTCCAAAACTCTCATTTTCACAGGTGAGAACGCCGGGAAGCAACTTGCCAAAGGTCACACACGGGATGCCGACTCACTTTTACTGGGAATGTGTTTACAAAGTGTTATTCTATAGGATGAGATTTCTCATCTGAAAAAGAAAATGTTCCTATGAATTTCAAAATCATTGGTTGATACAGTTTAATGACATTTATTCTTTAACAACAACAAGCAAAAATTTGAACTAGTCTTTAAAATAGATTGGAGTATTGTCAAATATTCTGTATAATGGAAAATAACTTCTATTTTTTAAAAGATTTTACTTACTTATTTGAGAGAGAGAGAGAGAGAGTATGAGCAGGGGGAGGGGCTGAGGGAGAAGTCAAGTCCCTGCTGAGCAGAGTGTCCTACGTGGGGCTCAATCCCAGGACCCCGGGATCATGGTATGGGCTGAAGGCAGACACTTAGCCACCCAGGCGCCCCAGTAACGTCTAGTTTTGAAACAAACTAACCAATAAAAAAAAATCTTGAAACTTCAAAATAAATGAATATAATCTGGCTTAGAATAAATCTTATTTTTCAAGTTTGCTCATTTATCAGCATTCCTTAGGTCAGTCTTATATTGACAAACCATGGTACGTGTTCATTTGGAAATGTTGCTTGTACTTAAACCACACACATATCTACTGGTCTTCCCCTTCCCTAACCCATCTCAATATTAAAGCATGTTCTATTTCCTGGAACATATATAACATATACAATATATAACATATATAACGCACATATATAACATATAACACATAGAGCATATACATATAACATATATAACACTAGTTAATGGAGTTAAAGAAAAAATCTGCTTTGAAAACTCTAATCATTCCTTGTCCAGTCTTTTTTTTTTCCTTTTGCGTAAACTCTATGCCAAAAAAAGAACAGACTCCCACTTCCAGTCCCCCACTAATCTGTGTTTCCAAGTGACTCAATCTAACATGATTAATCAAACGTCCTGCAACATCTCCCTAGTACCAGAGACCCAGAAGAATTCATACTAATAGGCTTAATTGAAGTGTCAGTTGCAAGCTGTCCAAAGAGCAAATATCAACATGCTAAATGTTTTCTCCCTTGAACATAATTTCTCCGTATCAATGACTTTCCGAAGGGAGGTGTCTGTTCCCTTGGCTCTCTTTGGCTGTGTAAATTAACACCAAAAGCCTGTGCCACGGTCACTTACAAACCACAAGCCCCTTTAATCCCATTTGCCTGGATATCACGGTTGATCATGTAGGTACCATCACGTGGCAGACAGCAAGCCCTCCGTCAGGGCTTGAAGGCATTGTTGAAAGAGCCACAGCCTCTAGATTCCATAGTGTGAATGTGAGCGGGAACGGGGCGCCATTTTCCCACTCTGATATCCAACACCACTCTGCATATTGTTGCCGGGCAAAGGGGGGCTCCCAGGAGCCCAGCAAAAGGAGAACATGAGATATCCTTCACTGCTCACTTGTTTGAAGTCTATTTGCCGTTCAACTGAAAGGCCACCTCCTCCAGGAAGTCACTTTGACTGACCCACTGGGAGTTATATCTTCCAGGGCCTGTTAATCATTCTAGCGATTGGCCCCAGGGATAGTTGCATCACCTGACCTGAGGCAGAGTTTTCCAATGGACTTTATACATGCAGATGCCTTCTTCTAGGACTTTCCTCTCAAGTGGCTACTAGGTTGAGAAAAGCCTGTAGCCAGGCTTCCTAGTTCAAATTTTTCTTCTCTATCACATGCCACATACACATACCTTCCCAAATCCACCTTGTGAGACTCATCTGCACGGCAGAATGAAGCCAGCATAGAGAAGAGTCAAGAGAGAAAAAATGCACCACCCCATGGTGTTCTGCCTTTTAAACACCCAGCCGAGGAGGGGTGGGTGGGCACCAAAATCTAGCCTGTGCTCTGCTCACTCTGGCGAGGGGCTACCTTCAACCAGAGGAAAGGACATACACACCCTTTTTTTGCAGACAAAGGCTCTGTCTGCTCACCAAGCCTTCTTGTAATGTCTGTGCTGCAGATGGATGGGTGATAAGATCATCAGAGCCTCCAGGATTTCACCATCTTTCCCAGGCTCAGCCGCTGCCACAGTCCTTTTCACCTAAGCTTGCCTCAGTCGGTTCTGGTCCCTTGTCACCAAAGAATTCCTGACCGATACCGGAGACCAGATGCTTAGATGGCTCTGGGTGAAATGGCACTTTTGTTCTAGCCTTAAACCTCCCCTTGGCTATTGTCTCTGGACTCATGCTTTGAATCTCCAAGTCCTTACCCTTCCCTAGCCAGGTGCGACTACCCAGTAATAGGCTTCTTTTTCTTTCTCAGAGACACAGATAATCTAACAAAGAAATTAAGTTCAACGAATAATGCTGCATTTTCTTCTTGAACATGAGGACTTATGATCGCTGTCCCAACCTTTTCAATAACTCTTCTGCTGTCCAGCCCAGCTGTGCAAACATTGCCTGCTCCTGCCTGGTCGGCAAAAGGGCCCCTGTTCATCTTCCCTCGTAAATCCCAGTGTGTGCTGCTGTGGTTCATGTGTAAGGAACGATCACTCACCCTCTTTGGTGTCTATCCAACTCATGGAGAACTGTGTGGTCACAGTACTCAAACACCAGGTGAAGCTTCCGCTTCTTTCTGAAGACTTCGATGAGGTTCACGAGGTTGGGATGCTTGAGTTGCTGAAAACACAGAAAACAAGGTTTGCCAAGCTGGAGCTGTGAAGGATAGCTTTCTCTAATTCCAATCCAAGAAAAAGAGAGCAGTTTGTGTTTTAGGAAGTTTCTTTTCTTGGGTTGAAGGAAACCGCAAACAGTCTAACCTTACAGCTCTCAAGGAGCTCTTAGCAGCTAGGAAATGATTACAGCCTCGCCCAGGTGGCTGGTGAAAGCAAAGAGAGAGATGAGAAGTCTGGAAAAGAAAGGAGAATGCAAAATTGGGGGCGAATTTTAGTTAACGCAAACTCATCCTTTAAGTCTCAGATCAAATGTCTCTGCCTAAAGAGGGGTCTCCGGATCTCCTCCCCAGGCTGGTTTGGTGTCCCTGTACGTCTCATAACCCCCCTGAAATAGGTCTCCTTGGAAATCCTCTGGAATTACCAAGTAATCGTTTATTTGACTCTTCAATGTCTTCTGCTGTCAGTAGATACAATAGATGAAACCACTGAAAATAAGAATCATGACCTCAAAATTCTCTTATTTCCTCCAAATGATGTGGCTGTATCCCCAGCATAGGGCCTCACGCATAATAGATATTTGACAATTATTTGTGAATGAATGAGTAAATAGTGTTTCCTAGGTCGATGAAACATTTTAAAACAGAAGAACAAGGAATACTTGCTAAGCCAATGTGCCTGAAGGTGTGTATCTAGAGAAAAAAAAAAAAAGGTCGGAATCAGGGTTGTGTTGCCGAGGCTAAATCTTGTTCTGAGATTTCTGGACCCTTCTGTCTGCAGTCCTGTGGGAAACACCGCAATTAGGCAAATGAATTATTGTGAAGAGAGTCAAAATGATTAACTTTCTTCAGGGCGTGAAGGCCTTCCAACAGCGGGCTAAGAAAAGAGGAAGCTGTCTAAGAAACAAGACTGCCTCAATTCTAGCAGTCAAAGCAAAGCACGAGACACCCCCATGCCCAGATTCTGTCCTGAGGAAGCCCAGGATGAAGGAGAAGGAGGCCAATGGGAAGGAGGCCCAGGCATCCTGGCAGAGCTCAGCCCCCAGCCGAGCCCACCTACACTCAGCTTCAAGAGTGAACCCAAGCAAGGCCTGCTGAAGCACAATCCAGCAAGCCACGGAATTGTGAGAAATCAAAGATCACTCTCATCTGGAGCTCCTGAGTGTGGGGGAGCTGATACTGCCATAGAGCAACAGATAACATGTACTAGGTCCCACGGACTTCTGAAAACTACAGATACCCACACCCCATTCCCAGAGACCCCGAACTGGTCGTAGGTAGGGGCTAGGTATCTGGTTTCTTCCCTCAGAATTCTCTGGGTGATTCAATATGTAGCCAGAGGTATTGATCACGGACAAGCAGATATTTCATAAGAGGAAAAAGGTATTAGGAGAAACAGTGAAGAAGTGGAACTGATGAGGGAGCAGGAGGCTGGCTGAGGACAAAGCAAAAGCTGGCACCTTGCACCCGCTCTCCACCCGCTCCCCTCAGTAATATGTGTGACATTCCTCAGGCACCCCAGACTGCCCTAAAAGAAAAACCAAGAGTTAATTTGCAGAGATCACAATCCTGCAAGACAGGAGTCTCCCTTGGTTTACCAATGTCCTAGAGATTTACAACAAAGAAGCTATCTTAACAATAGCACAATTTCCAGAGGCAAATAACTCAGTTCCTCAAGCCCTAAATAAAGTTAAATTTCTTCTAAACCCAAATCTCACTAACGAGGACACTTGATAAGAGAAATGTGAAACTTTATCTCTAGATCTTCCAGACAGTGTTGAGAATCATTCCCAAGCATATGGCCCACTGATACACATCTAAAGGGTCTCACAAGAAGATTTTTACTACTAGAAATAATAAATAACCTTTCTCCCAACAATAGCTAGCCCCTCAAGGTCCTGGAGACCTTGCTTCCAAAATTCCTTAGAGACTAACATCACCCACTTTGTTCTCACCTACCCAACTCTTGTGTATATAATCAGCCCCTCCTCAGGATAACAGGGCAGCAGCTCCTCCTGCCCACAGGTCCTGTCCCCGTGCTTTAATAAACCACCATTTTGCACCAAAGATGTCTTAAGAATTCTTTCTTGGTCATCGGCTCCGGACCTCACCCCACAGAACCTCACCTAGGTTCTAGAACTTCATCAGAACTGCCAGCTGTACCACAGTCGTACGGGTGAGAAGAGAGGCAGCCAGCAAGAGGAATATGGAAGAAGACAGCTATTTTCTCGTTTTCTTTGTAATATTCCTCTGTGTCTTCGAGTTGTGAAGTCCTCCTCTAGATACTACGCTTGATGAAACAAATATAAAACAGCCACGATACTCTACAGGCTGTTAGTCCCATGTGCGCCTTGGAACAGAGGGCCCTCGAAACTACAAAACCCCACATTTATGGTAACATACCTGGAAACTTCTAGCCTGAGCTAGCATTTTCCAGAATAGTAGAACAGATCTGACCACTGTTTTAAACCAAAGAATCGCGTTGGCTTAGATGGCTCCAGCAGTGAACAACCAGTTTGACGGTGCTAAGTGGCAGCATGACGACAGAATTAGCAGAAAGCAGAGGTTTCCTTTCAGGCTCTGTAACAGTGCTATCCATAGGTCCAGACTTCAAATATTATATCATTATTTTTAAAGATTTTATTTATTTATGACAGAGAGAGATTGTAAGAGAGGGAACACAAGCAAGGGAGGAGCTAGAGAGGGAGAAGCAGGCTCCCCGCTGAGCAGGGAGTCCGATGCGGGGTTCTATCCCAGGAGCCTGGGATCATGACCTGAGCTGAAGGTAGATGTTTAACTGACTGAGCCACCCAGGCACACCTAAATCTTAGATACTTAAAAAAAAATTTTTTTTTAAGATTTTATTTATTTATTTGAGAGAGAGAGAGAGCGTGCATGTGCGTAAGTACAAGCAGGGGGGAGAATCACAGGGAGAGGGAGAAGCAGACTCCCCACTGAGCAGGGAGCCCAATATGGGGTTCGACTGCAGGATCCTGGGATCATGGCCTGAACTGAAGGCAGATGTTTAACAGACTGAGCCAACCAGGTGCCTCCAAATTTTAGAGTCTTTCCATTTTCTATGATTCTTTTCCATGTTCTGTATGTAGTCCTCACTTTTATCTCTAGGCACAAGTACAAATCTATTAGTTGACTACCCAGACCTTCTCCAGTCGTGTCTCCACCTTGTCCCGCCCACATCCGCAGGGATCACTGCAGGGCACTGTGGCCTGAGGGTAAAACCCGAAGGCCCTCTCAACTTTGGAAAACCTGAACCTGGAAACTGTAACGTATTCTATTCAAATAACATGTAGATTCTTTCCAGTGTGTGGCTGTTGTAAGTAAAGTGTCAATGAATCATTTCCTCGCTGGTTGACCTTAACTTTGAAGAAGGTTGGGCTTCCATTTCCATCCATGGGAATAGGGGGCTGAAGGGCTACTGTGAGCCTGCCATGCAGAGCGAGCTCAACAATGTCGGGCACATGGGGACCTCTCCATGGAGGATAACTGCTAATATCACTATTGGGAGTTAGAGCTATTTTATTCAGGATGATTTTCTCTATTCAGTGTATTCAACAAGTATTTATTTTAATGCATTAGCTAAAGTCCTAAGGCTAAAGAGACAAATAAAGCCAGCCCCGCCCCTACCCTCATGGAGCTTAGAACGGAAGATGGTGAGTAGACAGTGAACATGTAATTATAGATACGAGAAATGTCACCAAAAAACAAGGTAAAGGGTGCTAGTTTTGCGGTTGGTGGGTAGTCCACGGAAGATCTCCTTGAGGAAGTTAGGTAGACACCATATAGAAACACCAGAAATACAACTTTATGGCTCTAGAGTTGGCCAAATTGTTTTCCAAAAGGATCATACGTATTTACAGCTGTCAGGAGGAGGAGAGTACTTTTTACCATCCCATGGCAGGCTCTGAGGTTCATAGACACGTTTGAGGTTGGTGATGTGTATCGTCAAATTGCTTCCGGCAACACACGTCATGTGACTTTTAAACCACGTGTGTCTCCTAACCCCCTCCATGAGATAACTGGTATGTCACTGAAAATGGGCCAATTACTTACTTCTCCACTTATTTTCAGAACAAAATTAAGAAAAATTGGTCACTAAGACCAAATTCTACTTAGTACTTAAAAATTATAAATTCTTTAAATTATTAACTGTCTCCAGGTTGCCAGGATTCTGGGTGACCAGAACACATTCCAGAACAGCAGATATCTGGAACTCATTCCCGGCTAATGTTCATTTATTCGACAAAGATCTACAAAGCACCTGCTCTGTCTCAGGTACGGTTATAGGCACTAGAGACACACTGGTGAATGGGACAGAAGACTCAGGCATTAAACAAAGTGGCATGAAGAGCTCTGCATGTAGATTAGGCTACCTCAGAGGAAATGTTCCTGAGGACGTGGCCTTGAGCTGAGTCCTGGAGGGTGAGAAAGGTCTGACCAGACCAAGGTCAGGAGTGGTGGTAGAGGTGGCTTTCTACAAAGAGAACTGGCCCTGGCCAGAAGCGGATTTAGGCCACCTAAGAACTGAAAGACAGGGGCACCTGGGTGGCTTAGTTGTTAAGCGTCTGCCTTCTGCTTGGGTCGTGATCTCAGGGTCCTGGCATTGAGCCCTGCCTCGTGCTCCCTGCTCAGCGGGGAGCCTGCTTCTCCCTCTCCCACTCCCCCTTGCTTGTATTGCCTCTCTCACTGTATCTCTCTTTGTCAAATAAATATATAAAATCTTAAAAAAAAAAAAAAAGAAAAAGAAAGAAAGAAAGAAAGACAGTGTGGCTTGAGGGTCAAGTGCATGGAACTGAAGCCAGTTTGACAGTCAGGAGCTGAGTCCTGTAGGACCTTGAGGGCCAGGTTAAGAAATTTACACTTTATCCCAAGTGTAATGGGAAGCTACTGTAAAGAATTCTAGGAAGATGTGATATGATAATACCACTGGTAAAAAAAATTTTTATTTTAAAGATTTTAGTTATTTATTTGTCAGAGAGAGAGAGAGAGAGAGCACAAGCAGAGGGACAGTCAGGCAGAGGGACAGGCAGACTCCCTGCTGAACAAGAAGCCCGATGTGGGACTCGATCCCAGGACTCTGGGATCATGACCTGAGCCAAAGGCAGATGCTTAACCAACTGAGCCACCCAGGCGTCCCCCATTTGGGTTTTTGTAAGCTCACTACAGTGGCTGGATACAGAATGGTTTGGAGGAGGCAATATGGTGAAAGGAGACCAGGGCAGAGCACACTGACAGCTGAGAGACGATGGTGGCTTGAACCAGGCAGAGGCAGGGAGATGGTGAGAAAGGCAGATGGGATGGGAGATGTATTTTGTTATTAGGATATTCAGGATGTGGTAATGGACTGGAGGTAAGGGATGTGGGAGATGGAGGTGTTAAGAATGACCAAAGGATTGTATAATGGGGCAGATGGTGGTGCCATCACTGAGGAGAGGCGCAGGTTTTTGGGGTATGAAACTACTGTTTGGGGCAGGTTGAGCTGACTCTGAGATGTCAAAGCAGAGTTGTCAGGTTGGCTGGAGTTGGAGCTGAAGACAAAAGCTGGGGAGTTGGCATGGGCGTAAGTGAAGCCCTGGGTAGATATGAATTCCCAGTACAGCAAGCGAGAAAGGAAGAGGCCCATGGAACCCCAGACGTATGGTGAGGAGGAAGGAGAAGAGAAGAGTCCCTTTAGAGAAGAGAGAAGACAGCAGAGCATGAGGGATGGGCATACCATGGAAGGAGGAAGCAGCCCCAGTGACAGAAGCAGCTGGAAGATCAAGCGAGGAGCAGGCTTCCCCAGGTGGCTGTGTGACCTCTCTGAGAGCTGAATCAGTGCAGGACGGAGACCAGGAGCCAGGTCCTATGGACTTAGTCTCTCAACCTTCCCCGTCACTCTCTGTTGACATCCCCATACCTCGGGGGCAGGACTCTAGTCCTGAAACCAGTTTGCAATTGGTAGCCTGGAGGGTTTTGTCACAGCTCCAATATTGTGGAAGGCTGTGTTCACAAGGGTTTGGCTATTTCTGCTTCAACACTGAATGGGCTTCTTCAGGGACATGTCTAGGAATTAGATGAGGAGAAGTTGGCCACGTGACGGATGGACTGTTCACACAATTACTCGACATGTTCTTTACACATAAAAGTAATCTTAATCAAACAGGCTAAACTGCCACATCTACTACAATGACATAGTTCAGGGCTCTTTTAATTGTAATTCCTTCCTATTTATGAGTGGATAAAGCCAAAGCCTGAGGCCTGGTCTGATTTGTCGCATTACGATTAACATTGGCCCAATCTTATGGCTCTTAGTCTGGCCCCTTTAGTTGTTCCATACCTAGAAGGCTGGCCTGCTCACACTCAGATTTAGTTTTTCATGGATAAAGTCACCTCCTTCGTTGATGCTATTTTATTTTGGCTTCCCTTTTATTTTCTGTTTTGAACACAAGTCTTTCATAGTGTGTTACAAAGAGAAGAATCTTCTCTGCCATTAAAAGAAGAACTCCATTTTTGTTAGCTGCATTTAACCTGACTGTTACTTGGTTTCCCCTGCAGAGCTGAGAAGGCTATGCATGCTTCTTGGTCAGCTCCATCTGGTCATCGGCCCTGTGTTTTCACCGATCACCCATCTGTTGTGCTAAGCACAGACTTCCACATCCTCCAAGGTCAAAGGGTTAGCTTGTTAGCCCACAGCACTTTTTAGAATTTTGTGCCAGTTGCCAACATTTCAGATCAGAAAATGTTACCTTAAAACCCTGCTTACCAGGATTCTCTTGAAAATGCTGCAGATCTAGCAATATTGGGCCTGTAGTCTCTGCAGCCTCAGTGAGCTAGGGCCTCACTAGGCAGCTGCTCCCTGTAGAAGAGGCCAGTGCTCCTAGTGCACCGCAGTCCCTAACACTCCTCCTCTCTCCCCAACACTAAGGCCAAGTGAAAGCTGTCCTCTCTCATCACTCTTGCATGACTACTTTTCTTATCTGAGAGTTAAAAGCAAGCTATTTAACATACCTGTGTTTCTTTCAAAAGTAGAAAAACATACAAGCAATAGAAATGACTTCAGGAGCTCCTGGGGGGGATCAGTCAGTTAAGCATCTGCCTTCAGCTCAGGTTATGATCTCAGGGTCCCGGGATTGAGCCCCACACCACATTGGGGCTCACTGCTCAGCAGGGAGTCTACTTCTTCCTCTCCTTTGCCCCTTCCCCTGCTCATGCTGTCACTCAAAAAAAAAAAAAAAAAGAGTGGATAAAATCTTAAAAAAAAAAAAAGAAATATTGCTTATTTTAAGGCAAATAAGAAAAGATATATTTATTTTCAGAAGGGAAGCATTTCTCCCACACCTGTCTGGCCTTGCAGGTAGCAGGTTTGTGACCTCTACCTTGGGGAGTCCTCGATGGTCACATGTTTCTGGATTAACCAGTATACAGACCATTATATCCATGGTCTCTCCTATCCTTCAAGTGTTCAAAGATTCTTATTCTTTGCAGGGTGACTGGGGGATATTTATCCTCTCTGTGCTGCAGACAAAAGCAACAGACTAGTTTCTCAATGATCATATCCCGTTTTCCTTTCAAAAGCATTCTTCTTCCACAACCATGATAAATAATAAAAGAAGAGATTTAATTTTATTAAGTGGGAGCTGTCTTAGTAAGATGTTTTTTATAGGTCATTGCAATTTTTTTTTAATTGGGGCTTGAACTTTTTTTTTTTTTAAGATTTTATTTATTTATTTGACAGACAGAGATCACAAGTCAGCAGAGAGGCAGGCAGAGAGAGAGGGGGAAGCAGGCTCCCTGCTGAGTAGAGAGCCTGATGTGGGGCTCCATCCCAGGACTCCGAGATCCAGGTCATTATAATTCTTGAACTTGACTCTAGGTTTTAGTTACAGAGACATATTTTTAGGAATTTTTTATCTGTTAACATTTGTGCAGAATGGAGAAAACTGATGTACCTCTCCTTTATAATAATTAATCTTGAGTACTTCCCAAGGATTCCCAGATCAGCATATTATGACCCTGTTAAGCACGTGAGATCCAGCAAGGTTGGAAGCTTCTCCAAACTAAGAAGCAGAGAAAGAATCAAGTTCTTTGTATTTCCTCTCACTCTTCCCTCTCCCTGTGATGAATGCTTTCAAATACATCATGAAACTCAGCGTTAGAATTAATAGCAGCAGTACCCAATTTGTTTTTGATTCAGAAAGAAAGCTCTAAATTTCACCTTAACCCCATGTAAGGACTTCTGAAATACAGGTATGGTCCTGATGAAATGATGCCACTGAAAAACCTATATAAAAATGTCAGTTCTGGGGCACCTGAGTGGCTCAGTTGGTTGGGCACCTGCCTTCAGCTCAGGTCATGATCCTGGACTCCCAGATTGAGCCCTGGGTCGGGCTCCCTGCTCAGCAGGGAGTCTGTTTCTCCCTCTGTTCCTCATCCTGCACTCTCAAGTAGATAAAATGGTCTTTATCTTTAAAAAAGTTTTTAAAAGGTCAGTTCTAAAAATAATACATAGAAGGGTACCTGGGTGGCTCAGTGGGTTCAACTTCTGCCTTTGGCTCAGGTCATGATCTCAGGGTCCGGGGATCAAGCCCCACATGGGGCTCTCTGCTTGGTGGAGAGACTGCTTCGCCCTCTCTCTCTATCTGCCTCTCTGCCTACTTGTAATCTCTCTGTCAAATAAGTAAACAAAATTTTTTTAAAAAGATAAAATAAAAATAAAAATAATACCTAGATATAAGGTGATTTCAATTATAATCCAAAAGGATTTTTCCTGAATTAGGTAAAATGCCTTTTATATTCATGCAGAACTATTACTGTTTTAAAATTGCCAAGGGGGGAAAAAAAACAGTCAGGGCAACTAGATTTACCAGATGGCAAAATTTTCAATAAAGTGCCTATAATCATGATCATCAGCATCAGCATCATCGTGAATAGGCCAGCAGGCTATTCATAAAGAAATGAAGAAATAGAAGCAGTACAGAGTCTAGAACTAGATCCATGCATTTATGGGAAATTAACATGACCAGGTAGTACCTCAATACAGTTGAAAACAGTGTGCTTTGTTTAAAATTGATTCTGGGAAAATGACTATCCATTAGGAAAATGAGAACCACATCTTACCCACCCTATATAGAAGAATCATTTTCAGATAGGTTAAAAATTCTAGTATAAAATACTATAAATACTAGAAAAAAATTTAGGAGGAACTTTCTATGACCCTAGGATAGAAGAAAACATCCCAAAAAACAAGATATCTAGAAGAAAAAAGAAAAAAATAGGCAAGTTTGGCCACAAAAGAATAAGATGATATTGAGAAATGGCAAAAGTTCTGGAGTTGTTAGGGGCACCTGGGGGGCTCAGGCAGTTGAAACAGGCAGGTTTCAGCTCAGGTGTTGATCTCTTGGGTGGTGGGATCAGGCCCCAGGTTGGGCTCCACACTCAGCAGGGAGTCTGCTTAAGGATTGGCTCCCTCTACTCCTCCCGCCATGATGTGCATGCTCTCTCTCTAAAGTAAATAAATCAATCTTTAAAGTTTTTTTTTTTTAAGATTTTATTTGACAGAGAGAGAGGGAGCACAAGCAAGGGGAATAGCAGAGGGAGAGGGAGAACAGGCTCCCCACTGAGCAGGGAGCCCAATGCAGAGCTCAATCCCAGGACCCTGGGATCATGACCTGAGCAGAAGGCAGAGGCTTAATGACTGAGCCATCCAGGTGCCCCAATAAATCAATCTTTAAAACAAAAGTTCTGGAGCTGCATGGCGTTGATGGTTGCACACCACTGTGAATGCCCTTAATGTCACTGAACTATATATACACTTAAAAATAGTTCAAATGGTAAAATTTATGTTATGTGTATTTTAGCATAATAAAAAAATAAAATAATGTTGGTTTGTTAAAAAATGAAAAACAAAACCACTAGAAATAAAGTCAAAAGGCAAATAATTGGCAGGGAAATATCTGTTATGACAAATAAAGGGCTACAGCCCTACTATTACAAAGACACTTCATGTGCTATGAAGAAAAAGGCACCATAGTGGGAAAATGGGCAAAAGATGTAAGCAGGTAATACACAGAAGAGGAAATATAAATGATCCAGAGACATGACAAGACAGTATCACTAGTAGTCAGAGAAGGGCAAATCAGAGCAAGAAGGTGAAGCGACCTGTTTTCCTAAAACACATTTCACAAATTGGTAACGTTAAGTGTTGCCAAGGATACAGGGAAATGGATCTTCTCACACTTGGCTGGTTAGACTTTTGGAGAAAGTTACTAGCAGTATTTATTAAAACAACATACCCAGAAAACACAGGCCAAAGATCTGAGCAGACACATTACCGAAGAAGAGATACAGATGGGAAATAAACATATGAAAAGATGATCAATATGTTTTTTCACTAGGGAGCTGCAAATTCCAGAAATAATGAGATATCATTACGTACTTATTAGGATATTTAAGATCTAAAAACTGCCCGCCACACCAAATGCTGATGATGATACAGAGCAACGGGAACTCTCCTTCACTGCTGGTGGAAGCGTAAGACAGTGTGGCCACTCTTGAGACAGTCTGGCAATTTCTTACAAAGCTAAACGTAGTTGTACCATATGATCCAGCAATCACGCCCCTAGGTGTTTACCCAAATGATCTGAAAATTTAGATCCACGTAAAAACCTCCTCACGAATGTTTATAACAGCGATATTGATAATGGCCAAAAATTCAAAGCATACAAATTATCTTCCTATAGACAAAAGGACATAAGCTCATGCTCCATCCATAGAACAGGATATTAGTGATAAGAAGAAATGAGTTATCAAGCCATGAAAGGACATGTGTGAAATTTAAATGCATATTGTGAAGTCAAAGAAGCTAGTCTGAAAAGATGACATATTATACAATTCCAATTATATGACATTCTGGGAAAAGCAAAACTATGGGGACAGTAAAAAGATCAGTGATTGCTGGGAGTTCAGAGGACGTGGTGGGGAAAACCCACATGTGAAACATGATTTTTAGGGTAGTGAAATTATTCTGCCTGATATTGTAACGGAGAATACGTGAATTATGCATTTCTCAAAACCCACAGAACATTACAGCACGAAGAGTGGACCTTAATGTAGGCAAATTAAAAACAAACAAACAAACATTTAGGAGGTTGGGGAATCCTCTGTTAGAAAGCAGAATGTGATAAAGTACCTGACCAGTACTTTTTTTTTTTTTTCAGAATACCAAACTATATTTACTGTTTACGGTAGCAAAGGACAACAAATAATGTACAAATCGGTGAACGAACAGAACAGAGCAAGCAGTCACCGCCCCCCCCCACGCCCAAAGAGCAGGACACAAAGGAAATGCAAACACCTTCAGCGAGATTTCAGGCAAGCAAGAGATGACAGTCAAGGTTACGCTCAGTGACTAGAACAAGGCAGCAGTGGGTCCATACACAAAGACAGGAGGAAAACTATCCGCTTAATTGGTGCAGATCCCAAAACCTCAGAGAACCGAGATCATGTACTAAAGCGCAAGTCCCACACCTGTTTGGAAAGCAGCATAGCCCATGTTGTCGGGGCGACGTGGAGTCACCTTTCCACGGGCTTCATGGATGACACACCAGGAAGCAGGTCTTTCACACGAAAACAAGTGCACACCAGCAATACTGAATCCTGCTTTCTTTAGAGAGACCGTAATTACTCAGAGGAGAGAAACGTGAGGCCAGGGCCCTATGACCAAGGGAGACCCGTGGGGGTGACTTTCTTCTCTAGGAAGGGGAAAGGCCTGTCTCTGCGGCCCCAGGCGCCAGGTAGCGGGTGCCCATGCCCAGGACCATGTTGCCAAAGGACCTGCTTATTTTCCTTTTCACCTTTTAAAAAGCATTTCAGTATCTTCCCTTCAACTTTACTGTATCCTGAAATGCAATACTTCTCATCATTTAAAAAACAATCCAATCAAGAAATGGGCAGAGGACATGAACAGACATTTCTGCAAAGAAGACATCCAGATGGCCAACAGAGACATGAAAAAGTGCTCCATGTCACTCGGCATCAGGGAAATACAAATCAAAACCACAATGAGATATCACCTCACACCAGTCAGAATGGCTAAAATTAACAAGTCAGGAAATGACAGATGCTGGAGAGGATGTGGAGAAAGGGGAACCCTCCTCCACTGTTGGTGGGAATGCAAGCTGGTCCAACCACTCTGGAAAACAGCATGGAGGTTCCTCAAAATGTTGAAAATAGAACTACCCTATGACCCAGCAATTGCACTACTGGGTATTTACCCTAAAGATACAAACATAGTGATCCGAAGGGGCACGTGTACCCGAATGTTTATAGCAGCAATGTCTACAATAGCCAGACTATGGAAAGAACCTAGATGTCCATCAACAGATGAATGGATCAAGAAGATGTGGTATATATACACAATGGAATACTATGCAGCCATCAAAAGAAATGAAATCTTGCCATTTGCGACGACGTGGATGGAACTAGAGCGTATCATGCTTAGTGAAATAAGTCAATCGGAGAAAGACAACTATCATATGATCTCCCTGATATGAGGACATGGAGAAGCAACATGGGGGGGTAGGGGGATAGGAGAAGAATAAATGAAACAAGATGGGATTGGGAGGGAGACAAACCATAAATGACTCTTAATCTCACAAAACAAACTGGGGGTTGCTGGGGGGAGGTGGGATTGGGAGAGGGGGAGCGGGCTATGGACATTGGGGAGGGGAGGTGAACCATAAGAGACTATGGACTCTGAAAAACAACCTGAGGGTTTTGAAGGGTCAGGGGTGGGAGGTTGGGGGAACAGGTGGTGGGTGATGGGGAGGGCACGTTTTGCATGGAGCACTGGGTGTTGTGCAAAAAGAATGAATACTGTTACGCTGAAAAAATTAATAAAAAGGGAAAAAAAATAAATAAAAAACCTATGCCTACACGAAATAGGGAAATTTGTCTCCCTTCCCCAAGCTGTCCCCAAACTTGTCCAACAGAAGCACCCCAATCGTGGTGCTGTGAGCTCTCCAACAAGCAGTGGGGTGGGGAGGCCACCCCTGCGGGCCGGTCCCCACCTAGACCACAAGTGGACATTCAGACCACAGGTCGGGGGGCAAAACTGGAGGGGAGAAAGGACAAAAATGAAAGCAAAAACAAACACCCAAACCCTCAGAACACATTTCACCCCAACAGAGACAAGTGCGACCGGCCCGATTCCAGCCGCGGGCTCTCCCTGCACACAGTTCTGAGCTGCCCTCGCCAAATGTCAAAAGAGAGGGAAGTAGTTTTGGTGACCGTCCTTGGGTTTCCGCAGACTCCTTTGTGATTGGCACGGTCTCTCGTTCACTATTCAACAGCACACGCAAGGACGATGACATGGTGGGGACAGTCCCTGTAGCGGGGCGCCCTTAGACACAGCCGCTCTCAGGTGAGCCTCCCGTTTGCTGCTGGAACACATCGATGGTGTCTTCGTCCTCCATCTCCAGCTGCGCGGGGGTGTCTGTCTCGTTGATCGGCTGCCCCTCAAACCGGAACCGGATCTGCCTCATTGACAAGGCCTTGGGCTTCTCCTCGGACATGGCTGCGCGCGGCAGCGGGATGCGGTGGCCAGGAAGCAGGCCGCGCCGGAGCGGGGGAGTCACGCTCTCTGCCCGCCACTCTCCAGACGCAACTCTGACCAGTACTTCTTAAAACTGTCATGGCCAGGGCGCCTGGGTGGCTCATTGAGTTAAGCCGCTGCCTTCGGCTCAGGTCATGATCTCAGGGTCCTGGGATTGAGTCCCGCATGGGGCTCTCTGCTTGGCAGGGAGCCTGCTTCCCTCTCTCTCTCTCTGCCTGCCTCTCTGTCTCCTTGTGATCTCTGTCTGTCAAATAAATAAATAAATAAAATCTTAAAAAAAAAAAAACCAAAAAACTGTCATGGCCATTAAATACACAGAAAGTCTAAAATGGCCAAGGCAAGAGAAGCCAAGGGACACTGACAAATAAACGTAATGTGGTGTCCTGGATGGGATCCTGGCACAGAAAAAGAACATTAGATAAAAACGAAGGAAGTGTAAGTGAAGTACTGACTTTAATGATAACATGTCGTACCCATTCATTAGTTATAACAAATGTATCATACTTGTAAGATGCTAATCACAGGTGGAATTGGGTGCAGGGTATATGGGAAATCTCTGCACGATCTTCTCAATTTTTCTGTACACCTAAAACTGTTCTAAAAAATAAAGTGCACTGAAATACACACACAGCCCCCATCTTACCCAGCACACCACTTCAGAAATATATCCTATATTAATAAAAGCACAGATCTGCACAGTCTCTGGCACCTGATATGCAGTTCATCAGGTCACGCATTCGTTGTCAATCTGATGAATGTATTCTTCCCAAACTCTACCAGTAAGGAGGATCAAAAGCGGTTCACTTTTTGTGGAAAGGACATCAAGTTAACTGGACCTCCCTGTGAGAGGGAATGACAAGTATTCTGAATGCCCCATTAAGACACACATATGCCTGGTTGCCTGGGTGGCTCAGTGGGTTAAAGCCTCTGTCTTCGGCTCAGGTCATCATCCCAGGTCCTGGAATCGAGCCCCACATTGGGCTCTCTGCTCCACGGGGAGTCTGCTTCCTCCTTTCTGTCTGCCTCTCTGCCTACTACTTGTGATCTCTGTCTGTCAAATAAATAAATAAAATCTTTTTTTAAAAAAAGACTCACATATGCCAGAGGATGAGAGAAAACCTGCCAGGGCATATCACTGGTAATGTTCCAGGGGTCCAATGGCTTGGGGCACCCTGGGACATCCCCTCTAAAGTCAAGGACAAATTGTTTCACCTCTGATCACCCACCACCAAAAAAAGGCATTGCATTTGGTGGATCTCTGTAGATCCTGGAGACAGCATATCTTCCATATGTGCACCAGGGAATAGCTCCAGGGAACACGGCTCTAATTTACTAGGTGATTTGGAAGGCTGTCAGTATTGAGTAGTACCCAAGACAACTTTATGGCACATCAGAGCTGCCCTACCACCCAGGCCATATGACTCAGTTTGTCCACTCCTGCTAGCGCTGTCCAGCTCCTGCAGTCTTGTGAGCCCTCAGAGAGACTGAGTACTGATCATGGGACATCAAGTGATTATGTGACCAAGAGCTTCCTCTTGGGTACTGGGTAAGAGAGAGCCACATCATAAGACTGCATGGAGATAGCAGCAATCCACTATGTGTGAAAACTATACCTCTGTGATCAGGCTCAAGCAGGACTGGAGGGAACAAGCGAGACGAAAAGAGGTGACCTATTCTCCATGTCATTTATTTTACTGCTCCATCCCCTGTCCTTCAACTTACACATCTGGTTTAATGGGAGTTTCCAAGTAACGGAGGAGAAAAACCTCAAGTCCAGCTTGCAGATGGATCAGCTCATTATGTTGGCACTAGCTGAAAATGGACTGCCATAGGGTAGCCCCACTTAGCAGGGGCCTTAAAGGACAAGGGGAACAGGATGTCCTTCCACTGAGCACAGCTTCAAGCAATAGACTTGATGGCTCACTTTGTACAAAGGTAGAAAGGACCTGAGATGTGCATGGACCCGTGGGTAATGGCAAATAACTTATCTAGTGGATGAAGAGTCTGGAAGGGGCAAGACTGGGAGATATTTGGAGAAGAGGCATAAATTGTACTCATGGGAGTGAGCACAGAGCTTGAGGATCATTGGGACTCAGATTCATGCCCACAAGAGAGAGCACCTCCTACAGAGAAAGCACTGAACAACCTGGTGGGAGATGTCTTTCTGGTAGATGTCAGTCTGCTCTGTCCTTGGCCACCCCAGTGCCCATGTGATTGACCCATGAACATGGTGGCCATGGTCGCAGGAATGGTGTGTATGCATGGCCCTGGAGCACGGCTCCCTCTCCGTAAGGCTGATCTGACTACTGGGGCTACGGAAGACAACCTGATGGGAGGAAAAACCAATACTGGGGTGCTGATATGCACTGTCCTTGAAGGAGACCAGATGCTCCATGAAGAGGGTAGCAATGTGTCCTTACTGGAATTGATACTTTTTTTTAATAATTAATTTTTTGAAAAGATTTTGTGTATTTATCTGACAGAGAGAGACACAACGAGAGAGGGAACACAAGCAGGGAGAGTGTGAGAGGGAGAAGCAGGCTTCCCACCAAGCAGAGAGCCCTAGGCAGGGTTTGATCCCAGGACCCTGGGATCATGACCTGAGCCAAAGCAGACACTTAACAACTGAAGCACCCTTGATACTAACTCTAGATATAGGTTTTGCCTTTCCTGCCTACACCCCAGTCCAAGGCTTAGAGAACGCCTGCCTTACTGCCATAGGAGTCCACACAAAGTCAGAGCAAGAGGCCCATTTTATAGCAAAGGAGACCTGACAACTAGCACATGGCCATGGGACCCACTAGTTTGACTATATATCTCATCGTGTACAACCAGGCAGCCTAACAGAATGATGGAATCTGGACCTCAGTTCTTGAGATGCATAAGCACTGACCCACACGGTGCTGTGTCTTCTGTGACTAATCCATGGGTCTGGGAACCAGGAGCAGAAATAGGACTGGACCTCTCATCATCACTCCCGGTTATCTACTTATGGAAATCATGCTTCCGAGTCCCAATATTCTCTCACATTTGCACAGCTTTATGTGTACATGATTGACCAGGTGTCTATTAATACGTGATTAAATAAACTTCAGGACTTTATATTATGTTCAAATGAGAAAACAGTACGCAGCTGTTGAAAGGATAAAGCCTATCTATGTGTTGACTTGGAAAGTTGGCCAAGATACAGTGTTTAGCATAAAATGGAAATTACAGAATGTATATACAATATGATAGCATTGGTATCTGTTTTTTAAAAAGAAATATACGCTTTTGTGCAAGCACAGAAATCCTCTGGATTGATACAGGAGAGAGAAAGGCAAAGTGAATTTCCTTTTCACTTTATATTCTTCTATACCTTCAGGGTTTTGTTTTGTTTTTTTCCTGACATGAGCATATATTACTTTATCATACAAATGGTTTAAAAAGATTTATGTGTCGGGGCACCTGGGTGGCTCAGTGGGTTAAGGCCTCTGCCTTCAGCTCAGGTCATGATCTCAGGGTCCTGGGATGGAGCCCTGCACTGGGCTCTCTGCTCAGTGGGGAGTCTGCTTCCTCCTCTCTCTCTTCCTGCCTCTATGCCTACTTGTGATCTCTGTCAAATAAATAAATAAAATGTTTTTTAAAAAAAGATTTACGTGTCTTCACTGTATCATAAAACCAAAATAAATATTTTCAAATTAGTTTCAGAGAACTAGTTAATACATTACCTTTGGGGGGGGGATATTTTCATTATTAAAAAGCTACTGAATTACTACCACCCTCTTCAGCCTAGAGGAAAATATTCTGCACCCTTCATGGTGCTGCCAAGGAATCATTCCTTAGCACTTTTTTTTTAAAAAAAATTTTATTTATTTATTTGACAGAGATCACAAGTAGACACAGAGGCAGGCAGAGAGAGAGGAGGAAGCAGGCTCCCCGCTGAGCAGAGAGCCCTGCACGAGGGGCTCAATCCAGGACTCTGGGATCAGGACCTGAGCCAAAGGCAGAGGCCTTAACCCACTGAGCCACCCAGGCGCCCCCCTACCCCCGCCTTTTTAAGCACTTTTGATAAAGGAAAGCCGTCTTCATCTCGTGTTTCCTCCAAATGCCAAGAATCCCACTGTAGACACCCTGGCTAATATTTTGTCTTGGGGACAACTAGAGAAGGAAAGGGTGTGACATATGGAGTGGGAGAGTACCTGGGTGGAGAGGTGGAGAGGGGCCTGAAGTTTATTTATGGTAGGTTTCCTGTAGACAGCATGGATGAAACAGTATACCAGGCTGGTCCTCTGACCACTGACCTAGGCTGAGATCCCTTCTGGGTTCCTCTCAAGACTCAGCACAGGCTAAGGATGTGCACCGTGGATGCTCCATTTGTTTTGTTGATTAATAAAGTATATGGAAAGTTCCAGAAAAGAAACAACGGTACAAACTGTGGTCAAAATGAAAATTAACAATGGCAGAGCCAAAAAATTAATGCACCAACATACTGACAGTTATGACATAAATTATTTGTTCGGTTTATACAGAAGTTGATAGCTTCCACTGGTGTAGAAGTCACTTTGCATTATTTTAACAAAAAGAAGAATTAAGCTCCAAGTTTTCAACCAGGCCAGTTTATAAAATTGCATTTTTACCACAGTGCTTTTAAAGTTAATAAATAATAAAGAAGGTTAATAATTAGCAAGACCATATGCCTATGAAAGGAAATTTGTGTCTAAGACATTGGTCCTCCCAAATGAAAGGGTGAATTAAAACAGTAAAAAATTGAAAGGGAAATTAAATACAAGCCTGGTGCATTAAAAAATTTTTCCATTTGGAATGAAAAGTACTACCTTCTAGCAAGGTTTCGTTATTTGATAATGACTGTCTGTAACACAGGTTGTCCCCTTAAAATTTCCTTTGCTGAAAATACAAGTAATTTAAGCGGCCGAAAAAGTAATAGCATAATTATATTTTTTATCAACGTGCACTATAAAACCACTTACTTTCTCCTGCTCTGCGCTGTTTTATTTCTACAGTCTAAGGTGCAGGCAGGCTGGTATGTAGGAGCACTGAGGACACTGACACATACTGGCATGTGGTTAATCTCCCTATAAACTCAGGGTCTCTACGAAGGTAATGGGCTGCCAGCCTGTTGATTTCTGCTTTTGTTCCTGAAGTATTTGTGTGGCAGCTTTATTACTTAGGGGTTCATTACACAGCAGAAATATAATCTTTCTGTATAAACAAGTTGGGAGTTAAGCCCTAAATTCTTATAATAAACAAACAAAAACAGCCCGTTACTATTTGCAGTTAGTACGTTATCTTGTAAAATTAAAATTAAACAGGTCTCCCTGTTGAACAAATGGGGAAAGAGGATGACAAGGGGGATCTGTTGGGTTTCTCTCGCTGTGGGCCAGGGAATGCTCTGCTTTGTCTTCCACACTATTGACATGAGCTCCCAACATCTATCTATGTATTACTAATGAACCTCAAGGGGCCAGAGCTGCCAGTCTGTAAGGAGAACATCTGCATATAGTGAAAGCTTTACGATCCAAAGGCCCAAAACGGAGTCTGTGGGCCAAGCATCGTCTGCAGATGGGTTCTGTTTGGCCTGAGCGGCGTTCGACATTTAAAAAAATTCCTTGTCAACATTTTTAAAGTCAGCTTTCATTCTTACTAAAAGGAACCAGGGCTCCTTGGGAAAATGGTTGATTCCAGAGCTGCGGCGGGATGAGCCTGGTAGACCTTGTTGTCACACATAGGAAAGAAGTACTCGAGGTGAGATGCCTGGGTGGCTCAGTTGGTTAAGATTCTGCCTTCGGCTCTGTCACGGTCCCAGGGTCCTGGGATCCAGCTCTGCACTGGGTTCCCTGCTCGGCAGGGAGCCTGCTTCTCCCTCTGCCTGCCACTTCCTGTGCTTGTGCTCTCTCTCTATTTCTCTCTCTGACAAACAAATAAATAAAATCTTAATAAAAAAAAAAGTACTCAAGGAACAGTGGTGTCTGTCAGAACAAAGGAGCAGGATAAAATGTGTGACCATTTATGAATCAAAAAGAAGAATCATAGCGACAGTTTATAACAAGTTGAATTTTTTAAAAAGTCCACAAATTCTCTGTGATACTAAAGAGTGTGTGTTTGAGGTGGGGACAGGTGGTAGGTGAAGGAAAGTTTTTTTTGTTTTGTTTTGTTTTGTTTTTTTCCCTAACAGAAAAACCATAAGTAATGAATGTAGAAAGAATTTTGAAAATTACCATTTTACAAGAACTCTTCCTATAATCGATTCAAGCAAAGATCACTGGGTGAAAGTTGTTGGGACACAAGGTGGTCTCACCGTCTCAGCATATCTCCCCACAGATCACACACTAACTATAAAAGGGAAAATGTTTCTTTACAATTGGGAAATCCAGAAGACCCATCTTGATCAAGAGATCAAAGCCAAGAGCAGCAACTAGGGGCCATGCTGACACCCTGTACTTCCTGCTGAGAACCAGTATGGTGGACACATCCTCACGCCTGCAGTGGAAACAACCACAGTCCATGTGGAAGCACATTCTGAGGAACAACTGGCCTGCATGCTTCAAAATGCCGGTGTTAAAAGAGACTAAAGAGACACGACAATGAATTGCAATGTGTGGTCAAGGGTTAGAACCTGGATTTAGATATACAGCTGTAGTTACGGTTATGGTCATAGTTGTAGTTGTAGTTATACAACCATTACTGGGACATTATGAGAAACTTGAGCACAGCCTGTACGTTAGATGATGGTATTGAGTCCTTGAGAAATCCTACTGTAGAAATCATATTGTGGTTACACAGAAGAATTCTAGCAGATTCATGCTGCATACTTAAGGAAATGATTCAGCTGAGAAAGTATGGGGTGTGTGTGTGTGTGTGAGAGAGAGAGAGAGAGAGAGAGAGACAGAGACACAGAAAGAAAATGAAGCAGAATTTTCACAACTGGTTAATGAATCTAGTGAAGGGTATGGAGGTATTCATTATATTATTCTGTCCACATCTGTATATTTTGGTTTTTTGTTTGTTTATTTGTTTTGGTCAAAACAAAGAGTGGTAGGAAAAAAAAACAGATTTTACGTAAAATTCTGATTTCTGTCTGTTTAAAAAAGGACTTGGAAAACCTAGCACCGTGGGCTTGTATTGTGTGGGCCAAGCTGTGGCCACCTGCCCATCTAATTTCACACTCAGCCCACTTCCCTCCTTTAGGTCTCTACTGTGATCCCCACACACATTTGACTTTCTGATCTCACATAAACCATAACAGAGCATGCCAGACATGGCTATCACAATTTCTAGAAATATGTCACAAATCCATTTGGACAAGCCAATGAAACAATGGGCTTGACCTAGAAATGGCACCTACACTAGCAACAGCAGGACTAAATTCCACAAGACGTCACAGAAATTCCCAGTGAGATTTTTAGTGAGCTGTGAAATATTATTCAATGAATACTGGGGAAATATTTAACTAATATTAGGGGAGCAGAAGCTCTTAAAAATTATGAACTCTCTAATCGGAGTCTAATGCTAGGGAGCATTTACATGATGCCCTGTTAGCATTCAGTGGAATGTGGCCCTGGGCACAGCAGCACATGGAATTAAGTACTTAATAAAGGCCTTGGGTACAGGGACCCTTGCCAGTTGTACCTGCCATGGCACCTTATCATCGCTGGGCTGGTAACTTGCCCAGCAGTATTTCTGGTCTGGTATTTTCTAGCAGTGAACCTCTCGGGACAGACCGCGTGAGGTACTTGATGCTCAATGCCTCCCTGTGGTACTAAATCCCACCTTTCTGTCTTCCCACCATGCATCTTTCTCGTCTTTCTCTCCTAGACTTTTTTTTTTTTTTTTTTTTTGACCCTTCGCTTTCCTGCCCTTGTACCCGTTAAGGCTGCTTGACCACTGTGAGCTCTTGCTCCCCTCAGCAAAAAGTCAGCATAGCAACGCCAAACGCAGACATAAATCAAGGGAGGTGGGCCAGGTTCCAGGCTGCACTGGAGTTGCCCAAGGTCACCCAACAGCTCTGAGCTGGGATCAGAAACCGCAATTCTTAACTGTGGGTCCTGTCTGCACAAGTAACAAAGCCCCACAGCCTCACTGGAAGGTTAATGAAAGTGAGGAGATGATAGGGGGGAAAAAGGGGATGCTCTGAATATTCTGTAGGTTATCAGTATTCATGACCGATAAAATCAAATGAAAGCATGTTTCTGGCACACAGAATACACTCAATATTCTCACCTCCCCCACCCCATGGACTCCCCCCCCCATATTTATCCCCAAAGGATTCCTTTTATACATTTTTTCCAGATCACCTCCCAATGAAATATATGTATGTACATAATATATATGTATGTAATCTGTGCTTCAAAGCCACGTTCCCTGCACCTGTTCTCAAAAACCAATTTTCATCCTCTTGGGGGCGATAACATTCACATGAAGAGGGTATGCGTTGTAATATTTAGAGTAAACTTGTACAGGGCCATTCTCCCCATGCTTATTCTCATCTTTGTTGGTGGCAAACCATCACTTTTACCATTTAAAATAATCTACAGGGTTATAGAACCAGAGCTGGAAGGAACTGCTATTCCAGTAAGAATTGGTCCCCGAGGCTCCAAGAGAGCCGTGAGTCCCACAGCTAAGGCCCTGTCGGGAGGAGGGCAGGGCGAAGCCTGAGGACCGTAACTGAGACTTCAGAGTGTGGTGTTGGATGTGACTGGGTGGTCCTGACACGTGGAAGCAGCAACATAGGGACGTGGGGACAGATAAAACTGGGTCTGCGTTCCAGTTTATTCACCAGAGATCATTAACCATCCGATTCATATGTAAGAGGAGATAACAATACCCACTTCCTAAGGTTGTTATATTTTGTGCACCGTACGTAATGATACTTGGTACCTTGCCCAAGTCTACCGGGTCACCAAATGGCAAGACGTGATTCCTTCTGCTTGCCTGTATCTTGTTTTCTTGTCTCTGGATTCGAGATGTCATAGACAGTGTCCTAGCTGCTGCCTTCAGCCTTGACTGATGTTGGTCTAATCTATTCGAAGGCCCCCACACCACCTGCCACACTGCTGCATTGTCTGCACAGGCACCTCACAGTACCGCTCTTCCCGTCCTTTACCTCGACTCCTCTGGGAGCATCTATTCTTCCTACCACTGCTGTTGGCATTCTCTGCTTCCTCCTCCAAGTGCTCTGTCATTTTTATTCAGCAGAGAGGGGATTAGCATCATAAAGGCTGGGGACTTTGGTATACAATGATTCTGGGTTGGTTGGGTGCACTTGTTTTGAACCACATGGTCCTTTTCTTGGCTGGACACACAGATAGTCCCCCGGAGTTGGGCTGGGTTCAGTTAAGCCTCCTGCTTTATGAGCAGCCAGAACGCATGTCCCACTGTAGGCCCTGTGATGACTCTGGCCTATTAGACCAGACTTCTTGATGTAAGGGGATTTTCTTGCAGGAATCTTGTCTCTCTGTGTAATCTAGCTTGTGTGGCACCTGCCCCACTTCCCGTCCAAAATATCTTTACATGCTTGAACCCTAGTTATAGAAGGGGATTGTATTTTTCCTCTAGGGTTCATGGGCCACATGCAAATCAGGCGATATCATACACCCAGGCAGAACGAGTTCTTCTGCACCACAGCTTGGAGATAACTGTGGGTCCTGTTACATAAAGATTAAGGAGAGTGTATATGAAGAACCTAGCAACATTCCAAATAAAATAAAATAATTCCTTATCTCCTAGCTGGTCCATGAATTGGTCTTTTATTACACTATTACAGCTATTTGTGGCCACAGTCCATGTTGGTAACTCAAAGTCATGGCTCCAGGAATTCTCTCCCTTCAAAAGTATCAAGTTTTGGGGCACCTGGGTGGCTCAGTGGATTAAGCCGCTGCCTTCGGCTCAGGTCATGATCTCAGGGTCCTGGGATCGAGCCCCGCATCGGGCTCTCTGCTCCGTGGGGAGCCTGCTTCCTCCTCTCTCTCTGCCAGCCTCTCTGCCTACTTGTGATCTCTCTCTGTCAAATAAATAAATAAAATCTTTAAAAAAAAAAAAGTATCAAGTTTTCTCTCTACTGGATTGATACCATTGGCATACAAATCTCCTTCTTCTCCCATATTAAAAACAACTAAGAAACTCTCTCTTGATCCCACATCTTTCTATATCTCTTTCCTTTTATAATCAAAATCCTCGAGAGTTGCCTGTATCACTGTCCTCTTTGCTCTTCTCACTGTCTCTTGAATCCTCTCTGATGAAGCTTTCATTCCCACCACTGCACCTAACAGCTCTTGTCAAGATCTCAAATGACCCTCACATCTTCAAAGTCAATGGCTATTTCTTTTTTTTTTTTTTAATATTCTATTTATTTGACAGAGAGAGAGACCACAACTAGGCAGAGAGACAAGCAGAGAGAGAGGAGGAAGCAGGCTCCCCGCAGAGCAGAGTGCCCGATGCGGGGCTCGATCCCAAGACCCTGGGATCATGACCTGAGCCGAAGGCAGAGGCTTTAACCCACTGAGCCGCCCAGGCACCCCTCAATGGCTATTTCTAAGTCTGTACTAATCATGACCTTTGACACTGCTGACCATCCCCTCATTCTTTTTTTTTTTAAGTTTTTATTTGAATTCCAGGTAACATACAGTGTAATATTGGTCTCAAGTACATAATTTAGTGATTCTGCACTTCCATACAACATCCAGTGCTCATCACAAGTGTCCTCCTTAATTCCCATGACCTATTTCACCCATCCCCTCACCCACCTCTCCTCCAGCAACCCTCAGTTTGTTCTCTAGAATTAAAAGTCTTTCTTGGTTTGCCACTTTTTCTCCCCCATAATAATTTATTTCTTAAGTTCCACATATGAGTGAAATCATATGGTATTTGTCTTTCTTGAACTGGCTGATTTTGTTAGCCTATTTTGTAGTTCCATCCACATTGTTGCAAATGGCAAGATCTCATTCTGACCATTCTCTCGTTCTCAAGATTATTTTCTTCTCTAAGCTTTTAAGAACATTGTTCCTGGGATTTTCCTACCTCCAGGATCACCCCCTTTTTCTTCTCCTTGCCTGCTTCCTCTTCATCTTCCTGACCTCCAAATCCAAATGCTGAAGGGCATTCAGTCTTTGGTACTGGATTCTCCATTCCCCAGGACAACCCAGTCTCAGTGGCCTTAAATGTCACTGCTATGTTGATGTCTCCCAATTTTATTTCTCCAATCTGGATTTTCTCCCAAATGCCAGATTTGTATACTTAAATGCCTACATCATGGTCTCAGCTATGCCTCTCAAACTTAACATAACCAAAACAGAATTCTTGATTTCCTTTCCCCCAGATGGGTACTGAGGTCTCCCCATCCCAGTGAATGATCTGATCCCTGTTCTTGTAGTTACTCAAGTCCTGAACTCTGAGGTCATTCTTGATTCTTCCTCCCACCATCAGATTCCTCTATACTACTCTCTCAGAATAAATCTTGTACCTGACTACCTCCGCCACTACCACTCTGACCCAAACACCATCACCTCATCCCTGGGTTATTCCAGTCGTCTTCTAACTATCGTTCTAATTATCTATCTACCAATCGTCTTGCCCATGGAGTTGGAGTAACAAACAGCTGGAGGGATCCTTCTAAGAATGTATGTCATGCCAAGGCACGGTTCTGCTCCAAATCTTCTGTTGGTTCCCATCTCATTCACAGTAAAAGTCATGGTTTCTGCTGAGGCCTGGAAGGTCCTTGTGTCTGACCTCTCACCCCTCTAACTTCATTTCCTCTGACCCCTGCCCTTGCTTACTGTGCTGTAGATGCCCTGATCTCTTTACTCCTCCTAGAACACACCAGAACATGCCTGAAAACATCACTGGGTCTTGCCTGTGGCCTTTGTACTCACTATTCCCTCTGCCTGGAATGCCGGCATCACTCATCTCTTCCCATTTGCTGCTGGTCTCTCTTCAAAATGTCATTCATTAGAAAGGCTTTTCCTGACCCTGCTCTATGAAAAAAGCAAGCCTCTTCATCACTCTTTACCCCTTTATCCTGCTTTATATTTTACCACTTGACATATAATTATTTGTCTACTATGAGTCTCTCCTTATGTGGAGGGCAGGAGCCCAGAACAGTGCCTGCTACATACAAGAGTTCTGTAAAAAGTTCCCAGATGAACACATGCCAGCACACTGATGCGTAGGTATCTCAGCAAAAATGATGACTGAAAATACTGAATTCTGTTTTCCCACATTGGAAAGTAAGTTTGAGATAGGACAGGACAGTTGCTTGGAGCTCAGTATTACAGTATAATTTTATTGCTGTCGCTAAATGATAACTTAATTTAGAGTATGTCCTTAGACTATGAGCTGACTGATGATAACTACTGCAAAAGCTTATATTTTTAAAAGCCTAACTGTGTAACTGGGAAAAATCAGATTCAGAATTAAACATTAAAAGGGCAAGTGCAATAGAACCTCTTGGTGAACAGTGAATTATATTTAGTTTAAAGAGCAGTTTACTAGGAGGAACGTGGGTGGCACAGTCAGTTGAGCGTCTGACTTTTGGTTTGGGCCCAGGTGGTGATTTCAGGGTCCTGGGATCGAGCTCAGTTTCGGGCTCTATGCTTAGTGCGGAGTTTGTTTGGGATTCTCTCCTGCTCCCCCTGCCCCCCACACTCTCTCTAAAAATAAATAAATAAATCTTTTAAAAAGGCAGTTTATTAGTACAAACACTAAACATGTCTCATAAAAATACATTTTTTTCCAAATGGCACAAAATAATGTTATTTGAAAAGTTTCAAATTTTCAGAAAAAAATGTTTTCTAAAGCTATTAGCAAAGTTGGTTTTTTGATAATTATCATCCTCAAAAGCGCTTAGCAATGGATGGCTACAGCTCATGTATGCTCCCACACTGAGAATGGGAAACATTGTAGGTATGCTATCCTGAAAATTATGCAATTGACTGCTAGAATATTCGTTCCCACGATCTTATCCGCTTCAGAGGAAATGACTGGAATTTTTTTTAAAGATTTTATTTATTTAATTGACAGACAGATCACAAGTAGGCAGAGAGGCAGGCAGAGAGAGAGGAGGAAGCAGGCTCCCTGCTGAGCAGAGAGCCCGACGCGGGGCTCGATCCCAGGACCCTGAGATCATGACCTGAGCCAAAGGCAGAGGTTTTAACCCACTGAGCCACGACTGGAATTTTTAAGAGTCCAACAGCAACTTCTGGTGGTTGCTCTAAATTGTACAACAAACAGTTTTGAAAAATTCTATTATAAAATCCAAGGACCATCCAGTTCTTCTGTCGTGCAAGTATTTCACCATCTCAGCTATGGACCCTACACGCAGGACGACAGCAGATCTGGGAAATCTTTTTATTCTAATGCGCATGACATTTAGGCCGCACAAAACCAGTGGTGTCACCATTTTTATCAATGGACAGTGAAATGAGAAAAATCAGTGCCATGGTACACATACCCACACTTGCGCGTAAGTACACACATTGTCCACACACACCTCAGAAAGGCAGCCACATAGATGTGATTTACAGCCGTCATCCACTCTCTCAAGAAGACTGTGCTTTTGTCTAAACTTGTGTCTTTCCTAGTTTTCTTTTTTAATATTAAAATGTCCCTTCTTTTATGAAATGATGGTGATAGTCTTCAGTAACTGGTTTTTAAAAATGCTGACAACACTATCCAGTCTGTAAAAATTTTTTTTTTAATTTTATTTATTTATTTGACAGAGAAAGATCACAAGTAGGCAGAGAAGCAGGCAGAGAGAGAGAGGGAGAAGCAGGCTCCCCGCCAAGCAGAGAGCCCGATGCGGGGCTCGATCCCAGGACCCTGAGATCATGACCCGAGCCAAAGGCAGCGGCTTAACCCACTGAGCCACCCAGGCGCCCCTGTAAAAAAATTTTTTTAAAATTTTACAGGTCCACGAAATCCAAAAGTCTACAGAGGAAATACATGCGCGCGCATAAGGCAATATTATTCAGCCACAAAAAAGAAAATCCTAAAAAAAAAAGAAAAGAAAATCCTGCCATTTGCAAGGACATGGATAGACTTCAAGGGCACCATGCTGAATGAAATAAGTCAGACAGAGAAGGACAAATTCTGCATGTTTTCACTTATGCATGGAATCTAAAAAAGCTGAACTCATAAAAATAGAGGGTAGAATGGTGGTTGGCAGGGGCCGTAGAGTGGGAGAAATGAGTATAAACTTCCAGTTACAAGCTGAATAAGTTCCAAGTGATCTGATGCCCACTTGGCGACTACAGTTAACAGTACCTATTCTACACCTGAAAGGGGCTAAGCGAGAAAATCTTAAATGTTCTGACTACCAAAAAAATGGTAATTACATGAGTTGTAGAGATGTTAACTGCCTTACTGTGGTAATCATTTCATAATACATATGTGTAACAAATTTTTTTTAATATTTTATTTATTTGACAGAGAGAAATCACAACTAGGCAGAGAGGCAGGCAGAGAGAGAGGAGGAAGCAGGCTCCCTGCAGAGCAGAGAACCCGATGCAGGGCTCCATCCCACGACCCTGAGATCATGACCTGAGCTGAAGGCAGAGGCTTTAACCCACTGAGCCACCCAGGCGCCCCTGTAACAAATATCTTATGTCTTAAATTTACACAGCGTTACATGTCAATCATATCTTAATAAATTTGGGGGCAGGGAAAGAAAAAAAATCCGGAAGTCTACAAACAACAGCTTTCTAATTAAAAAAAAACCTTGGCATTCAAATCCGTCTACACCTGATCTTGTTTGCTTATCACACTAGGAACAGTCAGGGGGTCAGCCCTTGCCAGTCCTCACCTGCTCTGACTAAGGTTATTGAGGCAATCTTCACCTTCAATCCTCCTAGTTCTTAGTTCCTAACCTCAGCAGGGGTCATTAAAAGCACAGCTCTGCAAGAGGTGTGCAAGGAAAGTATTAGGAACTCAAACCCACTGAGCTGCAAACTTCCCTTGGGCGCACAGAACTGTGCTTGGCTCACAGTGTAACATTCCTCTTCCCACAGGCCACTGGAGCTCTCCCTTGAATTCCAGCTCAGATGGGGGCCCTAAAACACTTGCCTAGATGTCACCAGGTTTTTCCTGTTTGCGGGGACTATAGTATGTCAAGCTTCAGACCCAAAAGACTACCTGGTACCAAGGTGTAGCTTTGTGCAAAGTAGACCTCTACTCCAGGAAATTCCTCCCACCTCCTTCTACTGAGCCCTGGCTTTCTTTCCTTTCCTTCTCTTCCTGGCCTGATAGCACCCAGCAGGCAATCCTGGCTAAAACTTTAGGGTTATAACCTGTGTTCCCTCCATATACTGCTTTCCACGTATGCACCTTTCCTAGGAGAGACTCTCTGTCCTGAATGCCTTATTTCTCATTCCATGCCTCCCTAAACACTTCAAAGTCTAGTTCAAACATGCCTCTAAACACGTTATTTAGAGGATTCTTGCCAGGCCTGGAGACACAAGGTAAATGACACAGACCCTGCTCATCAGGAACCCAGTTATCAGGAGTGAGAGCCAAGGGGAAATTTATCTTATTTCCCTTCCATGGTCAAGCATCTGAAACACGGCGTGTACCATTTCATATAAACATTGTTTTAGGGGCACCTGTGTGGCCCAGCTGGTTGAGGGTCTGACCCTACCACTGAGTCCTGGGTCAGGCTCCACACTCAGCAGGAGAATGTGCTTGAGATTCTCTCTCTCCCTCTGCCCCTATGCTCCCCACCACGCCCGACTCGAGTGCTCTCTCCTCTTCTCTCTCTAATAAACTAAAAAAAGAAAAAACAAAAAACATTGTTTTAGGCACAAGGAGCCTCTACGCATATTTACTGAATAATTAAATGGAGAAAATGTGACTTCATTCAAGAAACTTCCAATTCACCATTTCAGCAAATATTTAAGTACCTGTTATGTGTTGGGAATATCAAAGAATGCTGAAAAGTTAGGACTTTGAAGAACGGACTCTATCCATAATCTAGTCCCATCACCTCGTATAGATCGGGAGGGTCTACATCTGTGTGCTTGATTTTGAAGAATGGGGTGCTCTGTGCTTCAAAATCAGGCTCCTGTACACACAACCCTTTCCTTAAGGTAGCATCAATATTCAGTTATTTAAGAGAACACATTGGACTTCCTAATTTATTGGCAACAACCACTCTTGCTAAGAGCTTATTTTGTTAACCATTTTTTTTTTCAATCTACAGTAACATGCGTTGGAGGCCTACTACGTGCTTAGTAATTCGTACAGAAAAACAGAGGTCCCCATCCTGGAGGAACTCAATTAACTCAGGGAGCTACACTTGGAAACCCAGTATTGTGCATTCACACTTGATCTTCGGAATTAGAAAGACTATCTCTCCACTAGAAACAGATTGTCTTTTCTTTGGAGTAAAAGAGTCCTTTCAAACTCAGTTATCGCCTTCTCCTCTAGGGAGAACCTGAGAAAGTGGAAAATACCCATCAGTCCAAAAGAAAGGGGAAGAACCTGTCCCCATAGGCTCCCCAGGCCATGGGATGGGCAAACACGGCTGGTCTTACCCCTTCAGGGGGAGGCCCTCTTGGAGTGTGGGTAGGGGAACCTTGTAAGTGTCTTCTCAGAGCAGATAGGGATCTTGCTGGTAAAGAACACCCCAAAAGGAAAGAGAGAGGTTTCCTATTATCCCCCCATTTAAATTTACCCAAAGCCTGCTAATTCATATTCAGTTTCCTTATCCAGAGATAACACCACACATTTAAGCCATGGGGAAGAGAGATGTTTAGAGAGGCCAGAAAATCCCCTGGATGTTCCTCTCACTTCCCACTGGTAACTCTTTCCTTGTCACAGAGTTGGTTACACAAGTCCGAACACTGAGGCCCTGTCTGAAACCAAGTTAACCCCACGGTGCTCATTACATGTCACACTCTGTGTTGGGATTTGGGTTTCATCCTCACAGAAATTCAGAAAAGCAGCCTTTTTCTATTACAAGAAAAAATGCTCTCAGCTTGTAACAAACATCCTTTTCTACCGCTCTGATTTCATAGTCTTCTAGGGTTAACAAACATTTTTTTTTAAGATTTTTTATTTATTTATTTGACAGAGAGAGATCACAAGCAGGCAGAGAGAGAGTGAGAGGGAAGCAGGCTCCCTGCTGAGCAGAGAGCCCGATGCGGAACTTGATCCCAGGACCCTGAGATCATGACCTGAGCCGAAGGCAGCAGCCTAAACCACTGAGCCACCCAGGCGCCCCGGGTTAACAAACATTTTTAAAAAGTGATCATTTCACTTCTTTAAGAAGAATCTTTTTTCTAGAGAAAGGACATTATGATGTTCAGCAGCAGATACATGTGAGGTGTAAAGAAAACCTGTCAGCTTCCTAGCAGTTTGAGAACAGGTGAATGATTAATTCTCTTAATGGGCTGAGAATGTCAGCAGAACATGGCCTGGAAGTTTACAACTCATGAATGCAAGCAAACTGAAGTTGATGGCTCTTGAAGAACCAGGTCTAGAGCGGACATGGGGGAGAGGAAGAAAAATGAAACAACCACAGCATCTCCAAAAGTGAATCTCCCCCTTTCCCTGCACAGGTGTCCCCCCCGCCAAGTAATTGGCAACTTGTACATAGATGTCCCACTTGTGTCACTGAGGACAAATGTCCTTGGAGGAAGGAGATGTTACCGCCTCTTAACACATTTATTAAATGTAACACGACTCGCTTTAATTTTTTACGCCCTGAAACTTCATTTTAAAGAATCCATTTACCTTGAGCATGCGGATTTCTCGAAGGGCGATTTTCTTTATGACAGGGTCATCTTCTGATTCCAGAAATCTCTTGATGGCTACAATCTGACCCGTGTCCCTGTTTCTGCATTTGAAAACAACGCCATAGGATCCTTCGCCAATTTTCCCAATTTTTTCATACTTCTCCATCATAGAGGAATAAATCTTAAAACGGATCTTCACATAGTCTGAAAATGTCGCTTATAGACTACTGGCTCGAACAGACTGAACTAGAGCCCCACTCAACGATGGCTCTTTGTCAACCACCTGGAACAGAAGGGCACTTGTTAACGAGTTAGGAATCGACCCATGTCCTTAAAGCTCGCCCCTCAGCAAGGGCAACGAGATCTGGGATGACAGCCTAGAGCTCGCTGCCCTCGGTAACCCAATTCTAAGCGCCCGGTATACACCTGCGAGTTAAAATGCAACCCGTCATCCTAAAACGAACCGAGCTGTAAGATAATCTATCTTGTTTAATGTTCTAGTTCATCCGATCTAAGACACATGAGCCGGCAGCGGGGCGAGGAAGGCTCAGGGCTTCCCCGGTTCTCGTTTCCTTCGGGCACGGAGACACTGGCAGAAGCCCCATGTGGGGGGGCCTGGCGCCTCCCGGGTGGGCCTCGGCGGGGGGCAGGGACGTGCAGTCCAGCCGCCCCACCGCCCCGCCACCCCCCGCGCCCTCTCCCGCACCTGGTCCGCGCTGCGCAGCCTCGAGCCGCGCCACGTGGCGCCCAGGCCTGCGGTCCCGGCCCGCGCGCCTTCCCCGCCCGGGACTCACGGCGCCGCGGCTGCCGGGCCTGGTCCCGCTCCCGCCTCGCCGCCTCTCTCGCGGCTGTGCCCGCCGCCGCCACGGCCGCAATCCCTATGGGAACGGGCCCCCGCCCGTGACTGGCCTGGGCGGGGCCGGGCCCCGGTGGGCGGCCCTGGGTCCTCGGCACCCGCGCGTCTCTCCGCCGGGGAGAGGAGGCTTGCAGGACTGCGGACGCCAGCAGGTCGTAAAAAACGCAGCTAGAGCAGAGTCGGCAGGGAAGACGCCTGCGCCGGGAGCGCCCCTCCCGACAACCCCCATGCGGTCTGAACTTCACGGGCAGGGCCGGTCCCGCACGGTCTGAGAACAGATTACTTCCCCCGTACGCTTTGCTGGGTTACAAACGCCTTGAGGACAGCTTTCATGTCTGTCCCGATCAGTACTGTAGCATCCCGCCAACCAGTGATGAATGAATGAAAGGCAGAGAGAGAGAGAGAGGAAAAGAGGGAGAGGGAGGTATGATGACAGAACCTGGTTAAAGTCAGCACTTCCCTCCATTAGCCTGGGGGTCTGTCACCATCGACTTCCTATGCAGCTGGCTTTTCTGATGTGGCAGAAGACACAGATGGACAGAGCCCATCTTGGTTTAGGTATTTTTGTTTTAAGTAATTCCCAGGTCAAAGGTGGGACTCAAACTCAGGACCCTGAGGTGAAGAGTCCTATGCTCTAACGACTAAGCCAGCCACGTGTCCCTGTTTTAGGTTCCATATTCCCATCCGTCTCCCAGATGGCTTCTATTCACTCAAGTCTGAGCACAATGGTGGGAAGTTCATGGACTTGGGGAAAGAATGAAATAGCTTGCTACTAGGCAGACTGCCTCAGTCAGTACTTCATCATCTAGTGCATTCCATGCGCCCAGCACTGAGATGGGTGTTTGCCCTGGAAGTGGTACCGGGAGAGAGAAAAATGTCATACCGTCTATAAAATGGGACCAATCCCGCACCAAGCAGCATGCCACTGAAGGTAAATCTGGATAGGGTTCAGGAAGGAGCTGGTAAGAGAGGAATGGGTGGCTTCCCGGACCAGGGAGTAGCATATAGATGGGGTCCAGGGATGAGCTACAGGTGGTCTGTGAACCTCCTGGAAATTGTTTGCAAATGGCAACCACTGATGTGTTTTCTGTCTCTATAGCTTTGCCTTTTCCAAGATGTCATATAAATGCAACCTTTTGAGATTAACTAAACTTCTTTTACTTAACATGCATTTGAGATTCACCCATGTAGTTGCGTATCTCCATAGTTCATTCTTTTTTATTGCTGAGTGGTATTCCATTATATGGATAAACCAGACTTTGTTTATCTATTTCCAGCTGAAGAACATTTGAGTTGTTTCTAGTCTTGGTGATTATAAATCAAGGCACTATAAACATTCATGCATGGTCTTTTGTGTGAACATATGTTTTCCTTTCTCTTGGGAAAATAATACTTAGGAGGAGTACTGCTGGGTCACAGGATAAGTACATGTTATTGTAAGTAACTAACAAAATGTTTTCCAAAGTGACTATGCCATCTTACATTTCTGCCAGCAATGTTCCAATTACTCTGCATCTTTGCCAGCACTTCCTATTCAGGTCTTTTGATTTTAGCCATTCTAATAGGTAGGTAATTGTCTCTTGTGGTTTTAATTTGCATTTTCCTAATAACTAGTGCTGAGCAGTTTTTCATATGCTTATTTACCTTCTGGATGTTTTCTCACAAGTTCTAGCTTTTTGTAAATTCCTTGGGGTTTTCTATGTAGGCAGTCAGGTCACCAACAAACATGGATAGATTTAGTTCTTCCTAACTGGTATACCTTTTCTTTCTTTTTCTTGCCATCCTGCACTTGATAGGTCCTCCCATATGACGTCAAATAGGAACGGCGAGAGCAGACATTTCTGTGACTGATCTTAGGAGGAAAGTACCCGAGCATGATTTTTCTTATTTAGTCTGTTGATACAGTGAATTGCATGCATAGATTTAAAAATGTCGAGGGGCCTGGGTGGCTCAGTCAGTTAAGTGTCTGATTTCGGCTCAGGTCATGATCTTGAGGGCTGTAAGATTGAGTTGGTCTCATTGCTCAGCAGGGAGTCTGCTTCTCTTTCTCCTTCTGCCCCTCTCCCTGCTCACGTTTTCTCTCTCTTTCAAATAAATAAATAAAATCTCAAAAACAAAACAAAACAGGGGCAGGTGACTCAGTCGTTTAAGTGTCTGCTTTCAGCTCAGGTCATGATCCCAGGGTCCTGGGACATGATTCCATGTCTGGCTCTCTGTTCAGCGGGGAGCCTGCTTCTCCCTCCCTCCGCTTGTGTGCACTCTCTCTGTGTGTGTCAAATAAATAAATAAAATCTTTGTAAATAAATAAATAAAAATGTTAAACAAAGCTTGCTTTCCTGGGATAAGCCCAACTTGGTTATGGTGTTCTATCATTTCGATATATTGCTGGAGTCAATTAGTCACATTTTATTGAGGATTTTTGCATTAATATTTTTCAGAAATATTGATCTATGGTTTTCCTTAATGTCTTTGTCTAGTTTTGGTGTCAGGATAATACTGATCTCATAAAATGAGTGGGGAAGTGTTTCCTTCTCTTCTGTTTTCTGGAGAAGTTAACATCAAATTGGTATTATTCAGTCCTTAAACGTTTGTTAGAATTTTCCAATAAAAGCCATCTGAATATGGAGTTTTCCTTACTGAAATGTTTTAAAATTCAAGTTCTATTTCTTTAATAAAATACAGGGCTATTCAGCATATCTATTTCTTCTTGAGTGAGTCTTGGTAGCTTGTATCTTCAAGGAATTTGTCTATTTTGTCTAGATATTGGAGTTTACAGCTATAAAGTTGTTCATATATAATAATATTACACTATCATCCTTTTAATGTTCATATATGATACTATTACATTATTATCCTTTTAATATCTATAGGATATATAATGTGGTCTCTCATCATTCTTGAGATTAGTAAATTTTTCCCCCTCTTTTTCTTGATCAGTTTGACTAAGTCTTACCAATTTCATTGATCTTTTAAAAAAAGCAGCTTTTGGTTTAGTTGATTTTCTGATTTTTCTGTTTTTCGATTTCATTAATTTCATCTCTTTATTTTTTTTTCTTTCTGCTTGTCTTGCTTTTAGCTGCTTTTTCTAGTTTTTTTTAAAGATGGAAAGTTAGATCATTAATTTTACATATTTCTTGTTAATAAGCCTTTGATGCTATACATTTCCCTCTAAGCACTACTTTATTTATTTATTAAGACTTTATTTATTTATTTGACAGAGAGAGAGAGAGACAGCAAGAGAGAGAACACAAGCAAGGGGAGTCAGAGAGGGAGAAGCAGGCTCCCCACTGAGCAGGGAGCCCAATGCAGGGGTTGATCCCAGGACCCTAGGATCATGATCTGAGCCGAAGGCAGACATTTAACTGACTGAACCACCCAGGGGACCCTTTAGGCAATACTTTAAAACACATCCCAGAAACCTTAATATGTTGTATTTTTATTTCCATTCAGCTCAAAGTATTTTCCAACTTATCTTGTGACTTCCAGTTTGGCCCATAGTGTGTCATTTAATTTCCAACTACTTGGGGACTCTTAGATATCTTTTTATTACTGATGTCTAGAATCAGAATTGCATTCTTTTCAGAGAACTCTCTTTGTATGATTTAAATTCTTTGCAGTGTGTTAAGATTTATTTTATGGCACGGCCTATAGTCTATGCTGATGAATGTTTCTTTTTGACAAGTTAAAAAAATTATTTTTAAGTGGTATGGGAAAGTCAGTGTGACTTCCTCCAGAGCCGCCTCGTCTGAAGTTCACACCAGGCTGCGGTGAGTCTGGAAAATTAACTTTATGGACTCTGCAAGGTTCAGTACCCAAGGAGTCTGGAACTCTGCCAAGCCCAGTGGTAGTTAAAATAAGGGAGCAGGGGCCATTTCTTTACGCCTAAATAGGCAGTGAACCAGAAAGCCAGCGTGACTGGCAGCTGTACCAGTTGTTTTGTTTGGAAGAAGCTGGAGCAAAATATTAGAGGGTAACTTTGAAAGGGAGACAAACAGTTGATGTCACCATTTAGCACCAAACAGAGGATACTGTGGCCTCTTTAACAGGCAATGCCCTCAAATCACCGGCAGTGCTCTTGGTTGGCAGGCCTGAAATTCGTTTGTTTGTTTTTGTTCTTTTTTAAGATTTTTATTTATTTATTTGACAGAGAGAGATCACAAGTAGGCAGAGAGAGAGGAGGAAGCAGGCTCTCTACCAAGCAGAGAGCCCGATGCGGGGCTCGATTCTAGGACCCTGAGATCATGACCTGGGCTGAAGGCAGAGGCTTAACCCACTGAGCCACCCAGGTGCCCTGAAATTCATTTTGATACCAGAGAAATAGAAATCCTGGCAAGAGTTCTTGGGAACTGAGACATGGTCCAACATGTGGGCTCTTCTTCTCAAGCAAGAGCAAAGAACAGTGAGACAACATTATCTTTTTCTCCTTATAGTGATCTTCCATTTGTAACTGCATAATCAGAGAGACTCCTTCACTGTCCCTGGGTCACACAAACAGCACTGAGGTATTTTAATCCCTGAAGGAGGCAAATAAACATTCCGTAGCATAACACATGGTAAAAGAGAAAGAGCCTGGCATGCGGAGTCAGAAGACTAACATTTCTAGCTTCTTCCTAGTGTTTGATATTGTGCAAGATAATTACTATTGCCTAAACAACGATAGCAACAACTGTTTAACTAGTGTTTTCTTCCTGGCAGGCATTATGTTCAGAATATTTTATATGTGAGCCTCACAACAACCCTGGGAGATGGGCACCAACATTATCGCGAGGTTTCACATGAGGAAGGTGAGTTCTAGAATGGCTAAGTCCTTTGTCTAAGGACACAAAGCTAGCGAGTGCAAAGCGGGGGTAGGAACGTAGGCAGTGAGTCCAGAACCTTTGCTCCTGTTTTGCTGAAACTACCTAACGTAGGGGTGGTTGTCAGAACTTTTTTTAAATAAAGGTTGTTTTTTGTTGTTGTTATTGTTGTTTTTTTTTAAATTTGAGAAAGAGAGTGAGCAAGAGAACACAAGCAGGGAGAGAGGGGCAGAGGCAGAAGCAGACATGCCGCCGAGCATGGAGCCCTGACGTTGGGCTCGATCCCAGGACCCCAGGATCATGACCCCTGCAGAAGGCAGACACCTGACTGACTGAGCTACCCAGGTGCCCCAGTTGTCAGGATTTTTGAATGAACATATAGGGCACGGGGAGTTGACCCCAAACAATTACAAAGCACAGTGTAGCTCCCTCTTTTTTTAGAGTCCCCCCGGGAAGATGAGACTTGTCATTATGCTTCTTTCTCACAGGAGTCCAGTGACTCCCTCTGTGTGCAACTCTGACACTCAGGAGAACTAACCTCCCCGAGGTTGGGCACTGACATCACCTCCAAGTACTGAGCACAGGGCAATGCTGGAAGCTTTTTTTCCCTCCCTTCCTCCCTCCCTCCCTCCCTCCCTTCCTTTAAGTGGATTTGGAAAGGAAATCATTTTGTGGGCCCACACAAAAAATAGTTAATAACTACCACTTAGGGACCCTCATGTTTCAGGCTCTGGAACCACACTATCTCCAAGCTTTATAATAATCCTACATGGTTGGATAGATGAACTGGTTGGAGTTATTAAAGGCCCCATTTTACGTAAGAAGAACCTGAGGCTCGGAGAGGTCGGTCCAAGGAGACAAGCCTTCCAGGGTTGTCTGGGGTATCCAGGGCTGTCCAAAGGCAGGTTTTAAACCCAAGCCCCCCCGATTTGCAGAGCCCGTGCTCTGGAGGCACTACAGGGAATGGCAATAATGAAGACCATCTGTGAACAACCTAAAGTGACAGATCACTGCCAAACGTTCCAGAACCAGGCATGTAAGTAACAGTTCCACTTATCCCAAGACTGGTGAATTAATGTAAGTATGGGAAAATAACTGTAAATTAAATAAGGGCTCTCATCCTTGACTTTACATGTGAGCCTAGCCAACAGTGCAATAAAATATTTTCATCCCTAATTAACATAACCTTAGTTATTTTTTGTGTGTTTTTCCCTTTAAATACTTACTGCAGGGGCACCTCAGTGGCTCAGTGGGTCAAGGGTCAGACTCTTGATTTCGTCTCAGGTCGTGATCTCAGGGTCATAAGATCCAGTCCTGTGTCTGGGCTCCGTGTTGAGCATGGAGCCTGCTTGAGATTCTCTCTCTCCCTTTCCCCCCTCCTCCTCCCCATCCGCACTCGTGCGTGTATTTTCTCTCTAAAACAATAAAATAAATACTTGCTGCATTTTACATATGGCAGGCCATCCTTTTAAAGCACCTCCTCTTCTAGAAGCCTTCTTCATTTCTGAATCTTCCTTTAACAACCCCAGTCCCTTTTTTGCATTTCCATATTTTAAAGCAAGGACCCAGTACTTTCACCCTTGGACTCAAATGCCTTAAGAGCTCAGAAATATTAACATGAAAACCTTAGGGGAGTTCTGTGGCTGTCCCTGAGCTACCAGCGGATGAGTCAGTGCATACAATACTTCGTCAGGAAACAGAGTTCCCAAACCTCAAAGTGGACATCTCTTTGCCACCTTGAACAGTGGATTGCCCACTGTACTTATCTTAAATAAGGCAATCTATGCACATGCTTTATGATCCGTGCTTTATGATTTTGAGTCCTTACATGCTAGAAAAAAAGTTAATTTTCCAGCGGTAAATTTATGAGACTGAAGAATAGGAAAACATATTAATAACTTTCTGAACTCCAGCTTAAAGCTGTGACACAAACACAGCTGTTTGGAAAGCAGGCTTTTCGGAGAGCTGGTGCATGTCAGCCACCATGCTGGGCACAGGGGAGCAGGAAGTGACCTTCCCGGACATCAAACACCATGTCAGTGTGCATGGCCAGTGCTCCTGCCTCCCCACGCTCAGCTTATATTATAAAATGGGGCCGTTAAAATTCCAGCCAGGTAATATATCCAACCATGTAGGATTATTATAAAGATTGGAGATAATACGGTTATTGAGCCTGAAACGTAAGTGTCCCTAAGTGATAGTTATTAACTATTTTCTGTGTGTGCCCATGAAATGATTTTCTTTCCCAACCCACTTAAAGCAAGAAGGAAACTAGATAGGAGAACATGGAGGGCTTTTCCAGATACTTCTAATAGGTCTGGGAAGACGAGAAGGCACACCTGGCATTTGAGGAAACAGACACAGAAAATGTGTAATGAGGGGCACCTGAATGGCTCAGTTGTTAAGTGTCTGCCTTTGGCTCTGGTCCTAGGATCCAGCCCCGTATCAGGTTTCCTGCTCGGTGGGAAGCCTGCTTCTCTCTCTTCCACTCCCCTTACTTGTGTTCCTGTTCTTGATGTCTCTCTGACAAATAAATAAATAAAATCCTTAAAAAATGTATGTGAGGCATTCAGAGTAAAAAAAAATTTTTTTTGCTCTGGGCAGCCAACAGGCCAAGAACCTGGGTCTCAATTCTGATTTCTATTCCTTCCACCTGCCACACCCCACTGTGGCTTCAAATTAGAGAACTCCAATTCCATGGCAAAAGAAATAGAAATCGCCTTAAGAAAACCCAGTATTGAGGGGTGCCTGGGTGGCTCAGTGGGTTAAAGCCTCTGCCTTCGGCTCAGGTCATGATCTCAGGGTCCTGGGATCGAGCCCTGCATCGGGCTCTCTGCTCAGCAGGGAGCCTGCTTCCTCCTCTCTCTCTCTGCCTGCCTCTGTGCCTACTTGTGATGTCTGTCAAATAAATAAATAAAATCTTTAAAAAAAAAAAATTAAAAAAAAAAAAGAAAACCCAGTATTGAAACAGAAATATTCATGGGTGTGACAAGGTGGGGGAGAGGACAGGGAACGTGAATTATTTGCATTTTAAAAATACTCTTCGCTTAAAGTGAGATTTCTTTTCAGATAGCTTGTTATAAAACTGCATTCATTTCTCGAATGGAGTTAATACTTCAAGTCCTCTCACCTTTGTGGTGCTTATTCACTGCTGTCTAAGTAACTCTGTACAAACAGAAACCACTGGACCCTTAGATACATCTCCCATGTCAACCATTGAATTTTTAAGCATCTGTTGACCCAAAAGATCTAGTTTCGTAAGGTCATCTTTAAGCAGCAGACACGCGGAGGATTGAGTGAAGATCACAGGTACAACCACAGGAGGAAATCCTATTATTGTAAGCAGGTTTCAAAGGAATGGCTTATCAAGTATTAGCAGTGAGGCACCGGGAGGCATCTAAAATGAACCCACACGTGGGTCCTTCTAAAAAATACACACTTAAACACTATTTCCCCCAAACAATAAGAAATCCTGCACCTCACACAGCAACATATTTATTTTTCTTCAGTATCATCCAACCTGATTTTCCTACTAAGAGCGTGAACTCTGGAGCCGGATGGGGCCTCCAGCACTGCTATGAGCCATCTGTGAGGACTCCGGCAAGTGACTCAACCTCTTTCTGCTTAGTTACCTCCCAAGTCATTGTGAGGGCTGAGTGTTTGGTGTTAGCCTTTATCATTCTTATCTTCATGCTACTGATAACCTGCTGACTACTTTCTGTTCAGATGGGAACTTCATTTCCCTACTAAAAGGTTTTCCATACTGAAAACTTGTAAATTTATAGGTTCACTCAAAACTTCTCAGTGAAAGCACATCCCTTGAGTTACTCAGAGCCCTAAGCAACGCTGGGAGGGTCCTTCTCAGGGAGCCAGGCTTCCCACTGCAGGCTTCCCAGAGCAGCCCTCTTCCCACCACAGTGTGCAGCCACCCAACGGCGGTCTCAGAGGATGGAGACAGCATGAGAAGGAGGGCCAGTCGGACTCAGATCTGAGTTCTACCCTTTTTTGTCTGTGTGAAACCAGGAAAATTATTTCTTACACTGATCGGGAATTTTTTTCTTTCTTTTAGTTTTGGGGTTTTTTTTGTAGGTAATTGCCGATTCACATGCTGCTGTAAAGATCCTGTAAACTGCCCAATTTCCCCCGATGGTAACATCTTGCCAAACTACGGTACAATATCACAACTGGGTATTCACATCGATGAAGTCAACCCACAGAACAGCCCCATCACCACAAGTATGCCTCGCGTTACCCTTCCCCCCACCCCTGAGCCCTGCTTATCAAGAAGTTCCTCAGCGGGCACACATAGGTGGGTAAATTCCTAGAGCTGGGATGGCGGGATTACACGGCAAATGCCTGTGTAAACTTCCAAGGCAGTGCGCTATGGTTTCTCGCAATGGCTGTACCATCTGCATGCTCCTCAGCAAAATAAGGAGAGTCTCAGGTACTCCACATCATTGCAAGCTTGGTATTGTCAGTCTTTTCTTTGTTTTTAAATTGTGGTAAGAGGCAAGTAACGAGAAATGTACTATCTTTACCTGTGGGAGGCCGCGATAAGGCTTGAGAAGAGGACCAAACCAGGCCCTGACTTGTGTCTCGGTTAAAGTCCGAATAGCCTAACAAAAGGTTTAGGATGGAAAAGTTGAGTATCTCAATTGATTGTTCACAGTCAGTTACAGATTGAACTCCTTGTTCTACTCTTTCCCCCCTTCTCACTAGCGCTGAGAAAGGGTCTGTGCTATGTGTTGTGCGCCCGCCTACGCGATTCCCCACACGTTTACTTGTTAGATGAGAGCAGTTTGGTTGGGGTCCTAAATTCATAACTGGTCCTTGCTGTTCCAGCACAGCTCATGAATCACTCTCAGGTTTGTTGTTACTTCTTGTATGTTTGGAGTTACTTTGGAGTCAGTGCAGCTGGCTAAGGAATTATCTGAAGACAGAGACCACTGGCCTTGGAGAGTCTGCATTTAGACCGTGAGAAGTAGATAATGGGGAAGTCTGGAAGGTTTTTTGTGCATGTAGTAAATTCTTTTGTAATCAGTTAAAAGTAGTTATTGTTGGCTATATAATGCCTTGCTGCCTTGAATAAACTCGGCATTGGTGGAAATCATCCCCTATGCTCCTCCTGCCCTCATCTCTTTGTCTCTTTAATTTCTTTCCACCATCCTCTTACCCTCGCGTTTCCTGGTCGATTTGTCACGCGGGCCGTGGCATTTACCATTTCGAGTGGACAGCCCAGTGGTATCCAGAGCTTTCATGGTGTTGTGCGGTCGTCTTCACCATCTGAGAGCTCTGCCATCTTGTAAAATGGCAACGCTGTACCCAGTGCACGGTAACTTCCCATTGCCCCCGTCCCAGCCTCTGGCAATTGGCATTCTATTTTCATATTTCATGTTTCATATTTAGCTATTGTGAATAATGCTGCTGTGGATATAGGTGTACAGATATCTCTTTGAGACCCTGACTTCAGTCTTTTGGGTACACCCAGAAGTGGGATTTGATCCTCTGAGTCACCAGCTTCTAGTAATCCCAAATGGGGCCCGTTGGTTCCTCCCACCCTGCTGGTGGTAACTGCTTCCTGCAGTGATTGTTCTCCTCATGTCCTGTTTATGCGAACATCTGTGAAACAACTCCACGTATTAATTCTCTGGTAAAATACCTGTGTGGGTTTCTTGTTCTGTTGCCTGAATCCTGAATTCTAATATTCTTAGAACAAATAATTTTAATTGATTTACTTCCAATACTTTCCTCATTTTCAGAAAACTGGAAGGTATTTACAATGCAATTGTATTTTATAAGAGCAAGACTCTTGAGTCACAGAAAATTTTTACTATTTATACCTGAGTGGTTTACTGCATTACCTACTCAACGTTCATTCGATTGTAGTTTAAAACAACATAAATGTTTATTAATGACGTACTACATGTCAGGAACTGTTGGGTGCTGGGGATGCAGATGCAAGTGTCATTTTTCCTTATTCTATTTTTTTAAAATAGATTTTATTTATTTGATAGAGAGAGCCCACATGTGTGGTGAGGAGTGGCAGAGGGAGGGGGAGAAGCTGTCTCCCCACTGAGCAGGGAGCCCGATGCAGGACACAATCCCAGGACTCTGAGATCATGACCTGAGCCAAAGGCAGACGCTTAACCAACTGAGCCACCTGGCCCCCCTCATTTTTCCTTATTCTTTTTTTTTTTTTTAAGATAGTATTTATTTGAGAGAGAGAGAGTGATAGAGAGCACAGGGGTGGGGATCAGAGGGAGAAGCAGACTCCCTACTGAGCAGGGAGCCCCATGAGTCCCATGACCTGAGCCGAAAGCAGATGCTTAATCCACTGAGCCACCCAGACCTCCCTGTGCTTTAAGGAATTTACAGTGGTATTCACTGTAAACAGAAGCCTATACTTGAAAGCTTGATACAGTCAGTGCTTTACATGGAGCAGTTACACGTCAAAGGGTTGGGATGCTCTGGCAGGGGCTCCCGGACTAACCCAAGATCACTGGATTCTCTGTGTCCTGTCGTTAATCACAAATAACCACAGTGAAGTAACTAATCCAGGAAGATGTAGACTTGACAAACATGACCAGGATAAAGTCATATATCCAAAACTGAATGTCATATTTAGAGTGTGCTAAATCTTACACTCACCCAAATTGCTGAGGACAGAACTTGTGGGTGAAGATCATAAAGATTTAATGAACCATTTCACTCACACGTGGTGAGCAGCTTTGGTTTTTTTTTAAGCTTCCCCAAGTGATGGTTTACTACTACATAGCGCATCTGTTGCTTTTGCCAGTTCAGTGTCCACTTATCCTGTTAAAACCCAACCTTCCTTCCGTCTTCTCCTTTGGCTATCTGTGTCACTATGACTGTCATTCAAGGTACCTTCCCCTCCCCGGCCAAGGAATAGCCACCCCCGGGCTGAGCAGGTTCTCTTCCCCCAGGACCGGAATCTCAAAGTGGATTCCTCCCGAGGCCCCAAGGGGGCATGGCCTGGCTCCTGCAACTAGGTCTTCTGTGAGCCCAGTTCTGCTGCTTTTTCTTGAACCTGTAACCACCAAAGAACAGCTAAAGAAGCCAGATTCAGAAACTTAACTATCACTTATGTGTATTTCAGATAGTTTCCTCTGCCTGGAATGCTTTTTACTGCCATCTTTCCATTTCCAAATACTGCATTTCCTTCAGAGATATGGACTAGTTTAATGGCTTTCGTAGATATTTGAGCTATACTTGGTAGGTCTCCATATGGTCCTAAAGGGACTGTCTGGATTCAGACAGATGGATCTGAGATTCACCCCAACTTTCCAATTAACTGTGTGTGAGTGTGGCAGCTATAGGTCGGTGCCAATCAGATCTTCCTTCAAGAGAGAAATTGCTGCAAGAAATGAGTTCATCTTCAGAATTAAGCTCAGCTTTGTCCAAGCTTTTGCTTGGCTGCTCCCCGCTAATGACTGAGTTCCCTATGGTTTTAAAAGCGGAGCCCATCTTTTCTAACATGAAAACCCTCTTGTGGGCAGTCTTTGCTCTGGGGCTCCCCACTGACTGGCCAAGATGCTCCGCTCACAGAGCCGCACTGCCAGTTTGAGGCTCAGCAAATCCTTCCTCCACTTCTCATTTCACGTGTGTGAGATCTGCCGGAGCCTTTCCGCTTACTCCTGCTCACTCTTATTTTCCACACAGCTGGCTCCCCAAGTAAGTCTCATTCCCCCTTCTGTGGAAAAATCCGTGCCAATGACTCACCTCTCTGGTTTTCTCATTTATAAATAGGAGTCCCACTTCTGGTATCATTGAGTTAATGTTGAAAATTAGAGAGTATTCTCCCCAGGAAAGGTCTTGGCAGAGACTCTAAAATTTTTTATTGACATACATGCAAAAAGAATGTATGTACATCAATGTAGAGCTTGTTGAGAAGTGAAAAATAGAGTATTTCCAGCACCTCAAAAGCATCCCCTTGGGCCCCATCTCAACCGATTCCCTCACTCCTGCTCAAAAGTAACCACTAGGGGTGCCTGGGTGGCTCAGTGGATTAAGCCGCTGCCTTCAGCTCAGGTCATAATCTCAGGGTCCTGGGATGGAGCCCTGCATCTGGCTCTCTGCTCAGCAGGGAGTCTGCTTTCCCCTCTCTCTCTGCCTGACTCTCTGCCTACTTGTGATCTCTGTCAAATGCATAAATAAAATCTTAAAAAAAAAAAAAAAGTAACCACTATCCTGTAGTGATTTCTAACACTACAGATTACTTTCTGTGTTTTGGAACTCCGTTTAAGTGAGATCAGACAGTCTACTTTTAACGTTTTTAAATGTCTTCTGGATTCTTACCTGGAACCTTATACTTATTTGGGGAGAGAGGTGTGGAAAGGCATGTTGTTGGTAGTTCGTTCTTGCATTGCGGTATCGGATTTGTGAACATCTCACAACTTATCCTTTCAACTGTACATGGACGTTTGGGTTGTTTCCAGTTTTGGGAATCGATGGATAATGCGGCTATGAACAGTCTTCTTGGTCTTTTGGTAAACATGTTTTTGAGGCGTTTACCTAGGACTGGAAATGCCTGGTGCTAAGATGTGTCCACTGAGGCTGTTTTTCAAAGTGACTGTACCAGTTTCCACTCCTGCCAACAGTGCGTGAGTTCCAGCTGTCCCACATCCTCATCAACACTTTTCCTATTGCCCTCTTTTGTCGTTTAGTCGTGCTGGTGGGATGTGGTGTTATTTTGTAGTGGGATCATTGTTTCAATTTGTGTTTCTCTGGTAACTAATGAATTTGAATACCTTTATCAGTATTTATTGACCTCTTGGATGGTCTTTTTCTATTTAGCTTTATTCAGGTGTATTTAAAATACCATACAGTGTAGTCATTTAAACTGTGCAGATAAATGTTTTTTTTTAGTAAGTTTACAGTTGTCCAGCTATCATCAGTCTCATTTTTTAAAGGTCTTTTTTTTTTTTTTTTTGATAGAGAGAGCACGAGCATGTCGGGGGGAGGAGGGGCAGAGGGAGAAGGGAGCCGGATGTGAGGCTCGATCCCAGGACCCTGGGATCACGACCTGAGCCAAAGGCAGATGCTTAACTGCCTGAGCCACTCAGGTGTCCCATCATTTTGTTTATTTATTTTTTAAAGATTTATTTATTTATTTGGGGCAGGGGGAGCGACACAGAGAGAAGGAGAGAGAATCTTCAGTGGACTCCCTGCTAAGTGCAGAGCCTGAGGTAGGGCTCGATCTCATGACACCAAGATCAGGACCTGAGTCAAAAACAAGAGTCTAATACTCAACCGACTGAGCCACCCAGGTGCCCCCCAATCTCATTTTAGAACATTTTCATCATCTCAAACACAAACCTCATGCTCACAGTCACTCTCCCTTCTCAACCCCTGTTCCTAGTCTGTCTTCTGTCTCCACAGAATTACTTTTCTGGACATTTCAGATAATCATTATAGTATGGGATCTTTTAGAACTAGTTTCTTTGACCTAACATGTTTTTGAGGCTCATCTGCACTCTAGCATTTATATGTGTCATTCCTTTTCATTGCTGAATATTCCATTGCATGGAGAGAACACGTATTGTTTATCCATTTACCAGCTGGTGGATATTTGGGTTGCTTCTACTTGTTGGCTATTATGTATAATGCATCTTTGGGTATTTGCATTCAAGCCTTTATGTGGACATGTTTTCTCTTGGGCAGATGTGTAGCAGTAGAATTGCCGGGTCATATGGTAAATCTCTAGTTACTGTTTTAAGAAACTGCCAAACCGTCTTCCAAAGTATTGTGCCATTTTACATTCCTACTAGTAATGTGTTAGTGCCCTGGCTTCCCCACAACCTCACCAGGGTTTGTGTTTATCTGTCCTTTTTACTGTAGCCATTTGGTGGGTGTGTGAAAGTACTGCGTTGTTTTAATTTGCATTCCTGGGATCACCAAGGTGGTGGAATACATTTCCATATATTTATTGCTACCCAGATTTTACCTTTTGTGGAGTGTTTATTCAAAATCTTTTGCCCATTTTTCTATTGAGTTGTCTGCCTTTTTTGTTTTTAAAGATCTTACTATTATTTTTTAAAGTAACCTCTACACCCCCAGTGTGGGGCTCAAACTCCCAAACCTGAGACCAAGAGTCACGTGCTCTATTGACTCAGCCAGCCAGTCCCCCGTCTGCCTTTTCTCTTAAGGATTTGTCGAAGATCTTGTATCTTTTGGGTACATGTGGACATATGTAATGCAAGTCTCTTCTCTATTTTGTGGCTTGTCCTTTCCTTCTTGTAAGGGTGTCCTTAGATAATGGAGTATCTTAATTTTAATTAAGTCCATTTTATATAAATGTTTTCTTTTATGGTCAAAGCCTTAATGTTCTGTTTGGGAAGTCTTTGCTTACCCCAAGTTTGTGAAGATATTATTTTTATTTTAAAAGCTCTCCCTCTTATGTGATAGGTTTCCCTCAGATATTTTGTCTTGGTTGTTTTATCATTGTTAACAGCATAGGATTGTAAGATGACCTGTAGGCTCTGGATGCACGGAGCGGTGGGCATGTTAACTAGGATGTTGATGTCAGGATCTCTTTAGGTCTTCCCACTTGAACTGGCTAGAATGCACAGAGATTTCAAATATTATTGGGATGGGAAGGTCTGGCTGCCAGGATTCAGTGAGAAGGAGGAGAACACTGATCTTTGTATCTAGTATGTAAATATTTCATTTCTGAGTACAGTCCCTGCCGAGTGTATCCAGTGTCCTTCAGTTTAGAGGCCCCCTTTAACATACCCAAAAGAAACAAGCACACACTTACTAAAATCAGATCATATATGCATTTTTAAAGAAAATTTACTTTATATTTTATTTGCATAACATTTTATTGTTTGCATAGTGAAAAGAACAGAGTCACAAGACTCATAGTCTGGCTCAACCACCAACTTGCTCTGTGAACGGGGTGACTCTCTTAACCTGGCTAAACCCTTATTTCCTCATCTGAAAAATGGAGATGATAATACTATTTTACAGAATTGCTAAAGACTGAAAGATTGTTATACTGTTTTCCTCTCAAGTAACTGCTGAAAATAATCTATACTTCACTATTGCTAACCTCTTGTTCATCATCTCAATGCTAACTGTTCTCAGTAAGTGCATTAAGACAACAGGTACCAAATGTGACACTTTAATTTTGAATACTAACAACAGCAAAAGAGAAGCAAACTCATAATGGCCCTATCCCTTCTTATTTTTAGAATACTGGTTTTTATAATACTTATTTATACTATCCCATTAGGAATTCAATTTTATTTAAAGATTTTTTTTATCTTAAACCTACTCAAAATGAATACCTACATATGTGAAAAAAACCAAGATTACACATGTAGCTGCTTTACAGTTCCCCTCTGGTATAGTATAAGTAAAATACATATCATGGGCAGTTAAATACATCCCCTCCTACATCAGGGATGATAATATATATGAATATTAATTTATTATGCATGATCCCTAATGTAAAAAAAATCACAGGTATATTATACTGCTTGTCAAGAATACATACACATGGTAGTCACATCTAGACATACGTACCCCTCTAACAATATTTCAACCATTATCAATATCTTCTGTATGACCCCTGTATTATAATGGAAAACTCAAAACTCCATCTTAAGGCAATTCTGGATGATCCTGTATTATAAAATACTTGTGTTAAGCAAAACTGCGTGTTATGTACTGAACCCAAACACACTGCCTTTAACCCCTCAAAGTACTACTCTTAAAAGGTAAACAAAATTTTTATACATTACAAAAAAAATTTAAGCTGCTCTGAAACCCTCCTCTGCTAAAAGTTACATATATCACACCACTCCAGCGAGAGATTAATAAATAAGGATTAAATATTCTATTTTACAAAAACATACAGAATGGCCAATGTAAAAGTGAAAGGCTTTTTTGACAATTTTTTTTTATCAAATTATGCTCATTAAGAAGAAAACATGGTATAAAATAAGAAAACTATCACTAAATTTATCTCTCTGAAGATAATCACATGAGTTATCTAAAAATATCATGGCACCCTTGTTACAAACATTTTTTTAAAAGACTGTGTTTCCTGGAACTAGAGGACTATTTGTCTCATAGCTTTTATTAAGCAAACTTGATATAACCACCACACAGTGGCAAGAGATAGAACAGCTGTTTCCAGCTACAGAAAATATTGAATTCTACCTTAAAGTACAGATCATTTGAGATATAACCCATAAAAGTTAAAGTAAATCATAGTGTAGTTTGTACTGAACTTAAGAATTTTTGCTTTCAATGGAGTATGGTCATTTTCCTGTCATTTGAGATCAGTTTTTGTTGTTTAGTAACTATTTTCATGTCCAGCCAAGATGTAAAGATTGCTGTGTGCCGTAGGATTTTCTGTTGGCCTACTTTCCAAAACGACAACCCTGCAATTAAACCAAAACAAAAGTCCTGTGTAAGAGTAAAAACAGAGATTGCATGCTTCACTCAAATACTAATATCAAACAAGGAAAGAGTATCATTGTTCATATTCTCATAAAGGTCATAAGTGCACTGTCAAATTCAGCTTTACACTTTATAGCTCAAAAACAAAACTGAGTAACAACTGATAAATTTATGAGTATAAAATACCAAAAACATTTGAGGATAGTCTCATTATCTTACTCCAACTAAAACCAAATTTGCCTACTCATATATACCAACACAAAGTACAATAAAGCTTTAGAACACAACTGATTCTAGAACAACATGAAGATTAGGGGCGCTGACCTCCTGCACAGTTGAAAATCCTGTGTAACTTTTAACTCCCTGCAAACTTAACTGTGAATAGCCTACTGCTGACTGGAAATCTTTTTTTTTTTTTTTTTTTTTTTTAAGATTTTATTTATTTGACAGAGAGAGAGATCACAAGTAGACAGAGAGGCAGGAAGAGAGAGAGGGAAGCAGGCTCCCTGCTGAGCGGAGAGCCGGATGCGGGACTCGATCCCAGGACCCTGAGATCATGACCTGAGCCGAAGGCAGCGGCTTAACCCACTGAGCCACCCAGGCGCCCCTGCTGACTGGAAGTCTTACAGATAACATGAACAGTTGATTCAGTTAATTACCACATATTCTGTATGCTTTATGCATTTACATACTGTATTCTTACAGTAAAGTAAGCTAGAGAAAAGAGTTATTTTAAAAATTCCAAGAGCAAATACATTTACAGTACTGTACTGTATTTACTGAAAAAATCTGCATGTAAGTGGACCCATGCAGTTCAAAACTGTGTTGCTCAAGGGTCAACAATATACACTACCAAGAAGGGGGTGAAAGAAGAACTTAGAGAAGAAAACAGGATCTAAGAGACACCAATCTGAACAGTGATTCTATGAGCAGCCGGAACTGGAAGACCACAGGTTTGTCATCCTCGTCTCACAACTGATGCCTACTACTGTAGCCAGTTTTGCTGCAGTAACAATTTTTGGTGGGAAAATAGGAAGGGAGGGGTATTTTATTAGTTGTAGAGGCAGACAATACAGACTTTGGAGAATAAAAGCTAGTAAATTTTTTTCCTAAGATGGCACAGTTTTAGAATTTGTCTTTCATTTTGATCACAGAGATGATGTAATTCCTTCTAATTGAGACTGACTTCAGAAATGGAGTCAAATGTTTTCTGATACAAAATGATATAAAAATGTCAGGAGGTGCATATACTTTTGGGTTTATGTTGTGATAGTTAATAGAAGATAAAAAATTAGGAACAAATGATAAAAATGAAGGGACCTGAAATATATCATGCTACTAGGGACATAAACAACTCTACTAACATACTTTGTCTTGGCGGACTATAACTATCTCTAGAATCAGGATCCTCACACTGGTGAAAAGACTGCTTCACCAAATATTTAAATTTTTCTTCTCTGTCTCAATAAAGATACAAGGAAATTTCTCTCAATTGCTGAGCCCTCTAAGAATCCTATTTGAAACAGTTACAGGGTGATAATATAATTAAGAACACAACTACTGAACTCCTTCAGTAATGAAATTAAACAACCAAATTATTACCTGTCTGATCCCAATAAGCGGAAAACTCTTGTTTCATCTGAAATCTCCTGGGTAACCTATGAAAAGAAAATACCTATAGTCATAACTTCGTCCCCATATTATTTAAATCATAATTTAAAAACCACTTACACAGAGCAATTATTAAACGTGAGGGTAATTTTTTTTAAAGATTTTATTTATTTATTTGACAGATCACAAGTAGGCAGAGAGGCAGGCAGAGAGAGGAGGAAGCAGGCTCCCTGCTGAGCAGAGAGCCCACATGGGGCTCGATCCCAGGACCCTGGGATCATGACCTGAGCAGAAGGCAGAGGCTTTAACCCACTGAGCCACCCAGGTGCCCCATGGTAATTTTTGATAGGCTCAGTTCCTCAAATGAAATAAATTTCAGTAGGTTTTCTTTTTCGACTGCCTTATTGGTAAGAAATAAATCAACATTTATAGAACATCGGTATTGGTCAGGTACTTTCCTTAGGAGAACTCTTTGTGATATATATTATAATTCCCATATTATTTAAAAACAAACAAACAACAAAAATCTAAGGCTCAGAGAAGTTGAGTAACTTCCTTAAGATCATAACTGGTAGACCCAGGATTTGAATTCTAGTTTGCTGAACTGCGGAGCCTCGACTCTAACTTCCTTTCCCTCAGTGCAGATGCTTGAGGTGGCACCCCAGAACCCCCGTGACTTCCACAGAGCTGTGCTGCGCATTCCCAAGTCTTTGTGTCTGACTGTAGAGGTACCTTGGTGTTCCTCTGCTCTATTTTCTCCAAAGCTGTAGAAGGTACAAACTCAGGTGCACATACTATTCCGAAGTGTGGGGAGTTTATACTCCTGGGAATAACACTTAATCAAAAGAGAGAGCAGTTGGTATATAAATGCACCAGCTTCCCGCCTTCAAATGAGTCTATTCTGAAATGTGCTCTATACCCTGCCTCAGTGGTCCCTTTAGGGTTAAGCCCTGGCACCCACAATGGGAACCAGTTTATTAATATACTATTTGTTGTTTTTTGCCTCTATCTTATAATCCTCATTCCATCACTTGATTTTTGGGATCTACTCCCAATAAACTACCCACACTTGATTCCTTGTCTTAGGCTAAGGTCAGCGTTTGGAGGAGTCCAAGCTACAACAGTGTGGATCTAAACAGGTATAAAAATACTCTGTTATCAATGAATTTGCAGTCTAGCTGGGAGGACAGAACTAATAATCTTGAAGCAGGAAGTTAATAGTGCTATACTACATGGAACTGATTCTTAGAGTATTAAGTTCAGAAATGTTCCAATCATTGTCGTTGAATGGTTGAACATTACTTGATGAATATCATAGGCCCAAATGAAGGATGAGAAAACAAAAGAAAGAGGTAAGCAAGATGAGTTTTTTTCTTAAATTTTTTATTAACATATAATGTATTATTAGCCCCAGGTGTACAGGTCTGTGAACTGCCAGATTTACACACTTCACAGCATTCACCATAGCACATACCCTCCCCAATGTCCATAACCCAACCACCCTCTCCACACCCCTCCCCCGAGCAACCCTCAGTTTGTTTGTGAGATTAAGAGTCTCTTATGTTTTGTCTCCCTCCTGATCCCATCTTGTTTCATTTTTTTCCTTCCCTACCCCCCAAACCCCCCACTTAAGCAAGATGAGTTAAAAATAGGAAATAGGGGCGCCTGGGTGGCTCAGTGGATTAAGCCGCTGCCTTCGGCTCAGGTCATGATTTCAGGGTCCTGGGATCGAGTCCCGCATCGGGCTCTCTGCTCCGCAGGGAGCCTGCTTCCTCCTCTCTCTCTGCCTGCCTCTCTGCCTACTTGTGATCTCTCTCTCTGTCAAATAAATAAATAAAATCTTTAAAAAAAAATAGGAAATAGAATTTGTATGTGATACAGTGAGCAACAGGTATTTTCTACAGATTTCTAACCACAGGAGTGACACACTGAGAAAAGCATCTAAGGACAATTAATTTTATGGCAGTAAGTAGGACTGCAGGTTTCATTAAATGCAGGGACCTGGTGACATTTAGGGACTAGATAACTAGATAAAACTGACATATCCAAAGACAGCTGATTTATGCTGTTTTCTCGTGGAAGCATTCTAACTCCAAATTCATGTAAGAGGTACAAATAATCTGTCACATATAAATATGAGCATGCATAAAAATAAAGGTAATTCAAATCAAAGACTTTGAATTTTAAAATAAACCCCAAATGTGTGAGACAATGGTGTAAAAGAGTTACAGAGGTACTCATATGTGTAGGAAATGTCTACATTAGTATCATCTTAACTATTAGGATTCCTCTCTCAAAGCAGGATGCCAAGTCCCTCTCCTGCATGAAATGTAGCCTGATTATCTCAACTAGAAGTGATTTTTGAAGACACTCCCTTCAAATCCAGACTCTGCCATTTATCTAGTCACTTAACTCTGAGCAAGATAACTTAACCACTCTGTCTGTGCCTACAAAAAACAGAAAAATGAGGGCTCAGTCAGTTAAGTATCTGCTTTCAACTCAGTTGATGATCCCAGGGTTCTGGGATCGAGCCCTGCATCTGGGTCCCCCAGCTTCTCCCTCTCCCTCTGCTGCTTGTGCTTTCTCGCTTGCTTACTCTCTCTCTCTCTCAAATGAATAAAAATATCTTTAAAAGAAATGGGAATATGAATAGTACCTAATCCCATTGGATTATTGGCTTTAAATAAGCTAATACTTATAAAGTGCCTAGAACACAGATGTTCTAAAGGTTTGTTATTTATAATTATCCTTCATTACACCTTACAGTGCTATAATAGTGTCTTACATGTTGTTGTACTCAATAATTTACTAAATGAGTTAAAAGATTTTTCCTTAGTCCTGTGATCTAATACATATTAACTTAGAATTTTAAATATAATACTTAAAAAGAAGCTATACATGTATTGATTATGGAAAGACTTAACCAAATTCAGAGAAGTTTAGTAACCTTGGCAACCACATTTACAAATTACAAAGTAGAGAACTATAACTGTACAAACTCATGTTTGACAATCCCTTGTGGCCACTGAGATTCATACAATGAATACAAAAGAAAATTATCTGAAGGGGAAATACTGGCAATTTTGCTCTACCAGTTCATAGCACTAAAGGCACTAAACAGAGTAATGTGGGTTCAGAAAGAAAATGCATAAAATGAATGTTTCAACCTTTAAAATCTTTTGTGGAAATCACGGGATAAAGTGAGAAGCCTTACCTCATCTGATTTGAAGCTTTTCCCCTGCATTCCATGTTTCCAGAAAGCCAACACACTATCTTGAAGGCATACTAAAAAAGATTAGAGAGAAATGAAACTAAAAGCACGGAGTAATTCATTATACATTTCCTTCACTGTTTTAAATAAATACTAATGTAAACTCTCCAAGTGCTTGGTGCAAAATTCCACTGTCTAGACCATCAGTTCCCAACATTTTTGTGGCTAAGCCATGCCTAAGCCCAAATAATTTATTGAGGCAGGGTCATGCAAGTTTTCAAAGATATATATAACAGGCATTCATTTAAACATGGGCTAACTTCTACTGAGCTGGATATCAACATTAATTTCTCTTTCATATGCTACCTTTTGTCTTAGATGAATAAAAAAATAAAGCATATATGATTGGTTTTTTGGATCAAAAACATGGTTATTTAAGTACTGTCATACAATTACAAGTAGCTATTAAGGAAGCATCTTTTATTTATACTTACATTTCCCTATTGCAAATTTTATTTTAAAACATAAACCTGTCTTACAATCCAAAGTGTAACCACACACTGAGTATTTATGATCTGCAAGCCAATTCTTATGGAGGGGCTCCCAGTTATAGTTCTCACAACTGTGGCCTTCATTCCCCCCACCCCCACCCACCTCAGGCCTCTGGAGCACCCTGGGCTTTGCCCTGGACTTGGAGGCACCACTATCCACAGGATGGTTCACTGCCAAGCTTGCTCACCTTCCCAATGGCTTTGGGGCTTTGGATTCAGGAGTGACCATGACCCCAAAGTGTGGCCATTGTATAACATGCCACAGCCCCTCTGACTCCCTACCCTTTTCCCCTGTTCTCCTGGTGGGGCCTGAAGGTCTTGGAGGGAAACCTGTTCTTGTGCCTTATCCATCTCTATCTTCTGCTTGGTTTCAAGCAGGCTTGGGGCCACTGAGGCACGCTTATGGGGTAACTCAGAGGTTTAGAACTAGAGTAGGCAGGCCACACAATTGTCGGGGAGGAGACAGGCCCTTCCTGGCAGGGGGCTGCAGTCATTGAAGTGCAGACAGTGAGGGAGAGAGCCCATTTGGTTTTGGAGAGTTAGCCACATACCCTACACAGTAAAGGTAAAGAGAGAAAGTGACTGAAGCATTTTGTTTCTTAATAGGATACGGACTCTGTAAAAAGTTAATGTAAGAATGTTCTGGGACTGTAAGTTAGCTCAATAAAAATAAAAGTATATTACAGTAACAAATCACATGCTTTACTAACTGTGACAAATAAAAAGACTTAGTTACTAGTTTTATTTTTAAAAGGTGATTTAAAGTGACTCTTTTTTTTACCCAGGAGGATCCTTGTAATTATTTCCAAGTTCACTAGTAGGAGAAATGGTAGCTTAAGAGGAACAAACTTCTGTGTAACAATTAAAATTCCTTGAAAAATGTGACACATATGAAAAAATTTAGGTACCAGTATGTTTCAGTTAAAATGAAAAGGAACTAAAGATCTATATATCAGAATCCCTACTGAAAATATTAAATCTTGGAAACTGGTATGCAATATCCAGCACATAAAGGAGTGAAAGAAGAAACTAGTTTCAAAATCCATTTTGTCTGGCCATCTACAGAACGTTTAAGTTTCCTGCTTCAATAAATTAAATTTTCCAGTTGCAAGCAAATTACTTTTATTTAAAATGTTTTACACAGAGGGATGAATGTACTTTGCAAAAGGGCAAAATTCCAGTTGAGAAATCATTAAAATATTTAATAGATAAAACAGAAACTTTCTAAATGTTGAGAAACACATTTTTTAAGAATATGCATTTAATTATGAAATACATGTATTTTTTATGGCCCAAATGAAAATTGCCAACTTTGTTTTTAACTATTTTTGACTTCTAATAGAGTCATATCATATATTGTTCAAAATACTTCCAGTTATGGTATTTTTTCATAAGTTCTATCATCCCTGGGAAAATATTTACTGACATATAACCAATAAGGTTGCAAACAACAATAAAATATAATAATTTTTATCATAAAACCAATGAGTATCCAGAGTAAAATACTCATTGACAAGGAAGCAAATTAAAATGGCATTAAGTTTCCAAGTCCTATGGGAAACTAGTTATTTATACATAAGTGGACCTAAAAGCAATTATCATCAACACACCAACCAGAACTTTACATGGCAAAGAGTAAAGCATATCTAACACCGTTAATCACATCACACAAATACCTTTACGATTTGGAAAAAAACTGGAAGAACATAATTCACTTCATGCAGCAAAGGGAACAATGAACAGAAATTTAAAAAATGATTTCACGTTTTAAATACTCAGGAAACAATAACAGAAGATTTATTAAGGTCTAGACCTGCACTGTCCAATATGATACCGCAATTGGCCATATGTGGCTATTAACATTAAAATTACATTGAAATTTATTTTCCTACTTTTAAAAGATTATTTATTTATTTATTAGAGAGAGAGAGAATGAGAGAAAGAGAGAGAGCGCACACAAAAGGGAGGTGGGTCAGAGGGAGAAGCAGACTCCCCGCAGAGCTGGAAGCCTGATGCGGGACTCGATCTTGAGACTCCAGGATCATGACCTGAGCCAAAGGCAGTTGCTTAACCAACTAAGCCACCCAGGCACCCAAAATGACATGAAAATTAAAAAAATTAAAATTATCAGTACCCATGTTTCAAGTACTTAACAGGTGTAATTAATGACTATTATATTTAAAAGCACACAGGACATTTCCACATCACTGAAACTTCTACAAGACGGTGCTGGTCTGGACAACCCTAAGTATGGAATGAACAAAAAAATCAAGTATTCTAAACACATTATTAAAAAAACAAAGGCCTAGGCAAAATAGGTGAAGGGGATGAAGAGGTACAAACTTCCAGTTATAAGACCAGTCAATGGGATGTAAAGTACAGTACAGGGAATAAAGCCAACATCACTGTAGTAACTCTGTATGGTGACAGATACTAACTAGACTTATTGTGGGGATCATTTCATAATGTATAAAATATCAAATGACTATGATGTATCTCTCAAACAGGATATTGTATGTCAATGTACTGAAATTTCTAAAAAAGCAGACTTACCTACAGATTCAATGCGAAAATCAAAACTTAGCTCGGAGGCCAGTTTCTTACTTGATTTTAGTCTTCCTTGTAGATTTACAATTTTTACAAATTCTTAAAAAAGAAAAAGCAAGTCAAAACTGGAAATGCAAATCTTCTAAAAATAAATGGAACTTGTTATGTGTATTTTATGGATACAGAACAAATATTTTTAATAAAGTTCAACTATTTATTGTCATGATTCAACTATGCCCACTGAAAAACTATCATTAATACGTGTAAAACCGTTTTATAAGACATAAAATTGCCTTCTTTAGTAAATACTATTTTTTTCTTTTTTTCTTTCTCTTTAGGATATACTGAACACTTACATTCTCATTTTTTAAAAAGCACGATGTTTCAAAGTGGCGATCTTAGTGCCCAAGTACTTAGCAAATGGGGTTGATTTTTTTTCCCTTACCAATTATATAACATATGATAAGTAATATTTGTAGGAATCCATAACTGTAGTATATGAATAATATTGTATAGAGGTACATAAGAGCAACAAACAGTACTTTTCAAGGGTTATAATTTCTTATAAGTAAACTCTGAGATGGTGAGTATACACAAATCTATTTTTCACCTATTTATTTTTAATTTAACCATCTTTTACTCTGACTTGGAACACACCCTTTCCCTGCATTACTTTCTTATCTACCATTTTTTGTGATTATAGGCCTATCTCTACTGCTGCTTACTAAAACTGATTTATACTGTATAGCTGACAACTCATTTTTAAAGTATTCTGTTCCCTTAAAAAAAAACACCAAAGCTCAAAGAAGTCACCTTTCCATTTACCTTCAATAATTGGGAAATGGAGGGCTCAGCTAATTAAAGGTTTCTGACATTTTTTGATAAAATACATATATCAACAAAATGAAAACTAAGCACAACTTATTTTCCTTAGATGTATCAGAAAGTTTTTAGAGATTTCAGCACTAAAGGTTCAACATTATTAATATTAAGTTTTGATGATTTACTTAATCAGTACTGAACTTCCTACTTGTTTGGATAAAAAAGAATTTATCAAATTCACTTAAAAGTAACAGAGTAACACTTCAATCTTACCAGTATTTAAAGAATCAAAAGTACTTAAAGAATGATGGGTGAATGAAACAATTTAGGCTTTGGTTTACTTCTCTATAATAATAGATGATCTTTATGATTATATAAGGCAAATTCACTAGGGAAGTCTTTAGAGAATAGAAATTAGGTAAAAAATACAGGCAAATTCAGTAATAGAACAATTTTTCTAAAATTACCCTGAACACCTATGGGCAGGTCCAGTAATTTAAAAATATTGGAATATTGCCAAGTTTCAAGTATAATTTTAAGTCTGGGTGAATTTTACCTTGCATGATCTACTGTATAAAAATAAGTGGGTTTTAAGAAGCAGACTTCTTTGAAAATTGAAATAATTCCTGTTGTTGAAGTTTTTTCTGCTTCTCAACTGCTTATAGTACAACATACTTCTATCACTGACGTCTTTCCCTGCATCAAAGAATCATGAGCAGCAGGTGAAGGTGTCAAATCTGTACGTTAGACTCTCACTTCTACAGGACTCTCAAAGTTCATGTTATATGATAAAGTGACTATACTAGTATAACCTTCTATTTTTTCCATTAATTACAGTGAGGTAGAAAAAAAAATCTCAGTTTTATACAGAATTTTATAAAGAATAGTTTTATATAAAATTTTACCCAAGGGTTATGGCAAGCTGTCCTAATATGTTTCCAAGTAGGTCCAACAAAATAAAGAAAAAGTTAACAGAGAATAGTATTAACAAACAGATCAATTAATTACTATATCCATCGCCAATTTAGGTTTTTTATCAATTAAAAAAAGTCACCTTTAAGGTAGAAAAGTGAAAGTCTTGAATTATAGTATAATAGAATTAATTCCATTAAAAGATCTGTTATATCAAGTAGTATATTCGGAATAAACTTTAAAATCGTACTTACTATCTAAACACACTAAAACAGTATCTCTCTCCAACTGTGTTACATGAATGGAATCTAACTGTTGGCTGCCTTGGAAGGGGAAAAAAAACAGGTTACCGTTATATGACATGCTTTAAAAAACAGAACTTAGAAAAGAAACACAAATTCTGAATTTTTTCTGTCATTTAAAACTAGTCTTTAAAATTTAACACAGAAATTAATATTTTGTAATTATGTTACCTTTCAAAAAATGTATGTAGGTCAACTTAGAACAGACCTAAGTCCTAAGCATAGCTAAATGAGCTGAGAAAAACTCAACTTTGCATTTAATTAATACCTCAGCTAGTTATAGAAAGGTGAGTTACAAACTTAAAATGAAGCCACAGGTAAAGATAGGGAAGAAAGTAAATACATGCTATACAATGACTAGATTTTGCTGTGTATTTTACAGTAGCCAATGGGAGGCTAGAAGCAAGGTCAGTTAGTTGAATCATAGCATCTGAGATAAAAAATAAGCCAGTAATTCAGAAAAAGCAAAAAGAGTCATGAAATTATGATCAGAGAGAAACTTTCTCGGTGTTGGTGTATGTGTGTGTATGTGTAAGTGGGACCTCTATTAAGAGGCCAGAGAGTAATATAATGGACAATACTGTCAACAACATTTTTCCAGGAAGCAACACTCATAACTGCTGATATTCATGGGGCTCCTCTGCTAACAGGTGTGATGACATTTTTGTAAAACATTTTGGTAAATAATTCATTTTAGGCATTTCAGTTTGCCTGAATGGTCTAGCAAGCACTCAGTAGGGGAGAGAAGCAGAGGAAGAGGCAGAAGGAGACTCCCCTCAGAGGAGGGAGCCTGAGGTGGCACTCCATCCCAGGACCCTGGTATCAAGCAAGACATAAGCTAAGGGCAGATACCCAACTGACTGAGCACCCAGGCGCCCATAGAGCAGTTGTTTTGAATTATATCTCTTTGGGAAGCCCTCTCCCTTAGAAACTGCACATTTGAACATAAACACAAGTTTTATATATTACTTTGGGGGTTTGTGGACCTTTCAAAAAGTCCAAAGTGAAGTATTTAGATCTACAGAACTGATCAACCACTGGTCCCTCAGGCAATACTCCAAAATATAGTTTTTCTCAGTAAATCTACATACATGCATTTATTCAACAAATATTTACTGAGTGCTGATAATTTGTTAAGCATCACCCTTGGAGATAAAGATACTGCAGTAATAAATCAAACTAAGATTCAAAGAGTCTTGGAATAGGAGTTTATTTTAACCATTAAAACTGTTGCCAACTCTCAGGTCATGATCCTGGGGTCCTGGGATCAAGCCCTGCATCAGGCTCTCTGCTTGGCAGGGAGCCTGCTTCCTCCTCTCTCTCTCTGCCTGCCTCTCTGCCTACTTGTGATCTCTGTCAAATAAATAAATAAAATCTTAAAAAAAAACAAAAAACAAAAAACTGTTGCCAACTCAAGGCCTGACCTCAACAATGAACACAGATGGGAGGTGGATTAACAATCATCTGCAAAAATGGAGAAGCCTAATAAGGACAACCTCTCCTTGAGGGTGATTACCCTTAAGCAGAGTCCTGGCTCTCCTCAGAAAGTAATCTGGGGTCTGCCTTACTTTTAGCCTAGACAATGTACGAAGTGGGTAGACTACTACCCTCTGGCATTAAAAAACAAAGCAACAACCCCCCCCCACCCACCCACCAGGGGCACCTGGGTGGCTCAGTGGGTTGAGTCTCTGGCTTCGACTCGGGTCATGATCTCAGGGTCCTGGGATCGAGCCCCTCAGCGGGGAACCTGCTTCCTCCTCTCTCTCTCTGCCTGCCTCTCTGCCTACTTGTGATCTCTCTCTCTGTTAAATAAATAAATAAATAAGTAAATAAATAAGTAAAATAAGTAAATAAGTAAAATAAGTAAATAAGTAAATAAATAAGTAAATGAGCAAATAAGTAAGTAAGTAAACAAATAAGTAATTAAGTAGATAAATAAGTATATATCTTAAAAAAAAAAAACAAAAAACCCCAAAGCTCTCCACTCACAAAATCAAAAAAAGACTTACTAAATGTTTACCCTTGTGCAATGTAACCTCTTACTATATCAAACAGAGGAAGGTGGGTGCAAATACAGATAACTATATGAAATGCCTTGCTCTATACTACTATTATATACTAACCAGTTTAAAAAAAAAAAAAAAGTTTGGTCTGTCTACCAAAAATGATCTTTGTTTTTAAATAAACTGATGTATAACTCTTCTTTTTAGCTGTAACTACATAACAGAAACATGTTTGTTTGGGCTGTTTATATTTCATGATAATAAAACAATGCTATTTGCATCTTCAGGAATTTTGTGAGCCACATGACATCAGGTTGGTAGTTTGAAAGATTCCCTTGGCAGGAGTATTTATACCACAGAAACTGACAACTGCTATAAGCCAGGCTTCTCTGTACCCCAAGTGCCTGTTGTTAAATATTTATCAGAACACCACTGGTTCATATTGAATCTTATTCCCAAAGTGACATTGGTGTGGTTCTACATCAACTTCAATAGCTGGGTTGTATAAAGAGTTCTTATAATTTAGCTTACAAATGAGCAAAAGATATTTAATAATAACTATCAAATTTGATGCTTGTAAGAAATTTCTTCACAAGGCAATAAGGAAATATAACAGTGGTAAGTAATGAAATAGTTCTGACTGAACCTTGCTTCAGATGTAAAAAAAGACTTGATAAATATAGGGTTACAAATGATCAAATAATATACTAGCAAACCAAACAGTAAAAGATCCCCTTCATCTCACTTAATTTGTAGGTCTTTAAAAATTCTTGGTTGATTTGTTTCGATTTTAAAGTTTAAGAATAAACTTCCCAACCTTTTCAGAGCTTTCAATGAGACACATTTGATAAAATCCTAGGCTAACAAACCATTCTTAAAAAGCAAAAGGGCTATTTCCCAGTATCTTTAAATGGTAAAGCATGGAGGTCACACAAGCTTCTAGTCAAGTCTGAAAAGCACTTGAACCTAATGATTCTAAGAAGTGTGGGGGGAAAAATGATAGAGCTTCTCTTTGCTTGAGAAGCTAATAAAATCTGAAAAATGTCTTAGAAAATTTAAGTATTTAGTAAGTTCAAAAATTAACTGTTAACAACTAAGGCCTTTTTATGTCAGGAATCATTAAAATTTTTTTTGGTAAAATAATTTGTATCAATTGTCTCAGGCATATAGAGATCATAAACAATATGTACATGTTCTTCTGGACTTACTTGGAAAACTATGTTGACTAAGTCTTTGAACCAGCCCATGCTAATTGAGCTTACTCTGCTTCTTCTTCTTCTTCTTTTTTTTAAAGGTTTTATTTATTTATTTGACAGAGAGAGAGATCACAAGTAGAAAGAAAGGAGGCAGAAAGAGAGGAGAAAGCAGGCTCCCAGCTGAGCAGAGATGTGGGGCTTGATCCCAGGACCCTGAGATTATGACCTGAACTGACGGCAGAGGCTTTAACCCACTGAGCCATCCAGGCACCCTCTGCGTCTTTTAAAATATGTAAAAGTATCAATATTTTAACATAAGGCTAAAAACACTTACCTGCGCCAATTTCTGTAAACCATGAAGATGCAGAATTCAAATTGATTGTCTCAAACTGAACAACCTGATTTGATTCAGTACCCTTGCTAATAGCTACACAGACCATAGGGTACTCCTGTTCTGGTATTACCAGCATTTCAAAAACATTCAAAGGACTTGGCAAAGGAAAATCAAAGTGCTGCAGAAAATAAACAACAGAAGTATAATTTAGAAATAATCTCCCCCATTCATAATGTTGAATAAAGCCAACAGAAAGGCTTTCTTGATTGATCTACTTCTAATAAAGGACTGCCTCTAAAATGACCATGATCAGGTTGAATTTTCTGTAACAAATATGTTTTAGAGAATTGGCCAGATTCACCTTTATGGCTGTGATGCTTCTATAAGTTTATTAACAGAAGTTAGAGAGGAAAACTTAACAAGAATACAAAAACCCCTAAACCAAGTAAACACCCATAAATAACTATAAATGTATAGACCCCAGATAGTAGCATTGAGACTATATAATTTTAAACATTTTATTTGTATTTTTTTGAGAAGAGGGGGGAGGGGTAGGTGGAGAGGGAGAGAGAGAATCTTTTTTTAAAATTTTTTTAATTTTTAAATTAACATATAATGTATTATTAGCCCCAGGGGTACAGGTCTGTGAATCGCCAGGTTTACACACTTCACAGCACTCACCATAGCACATACCTTCCCCAATGTCCATATCCCCACCTCCCTCTCCCTACCCCCTCCCCACCAGCAACCCTCAGTTTGTTTTGTGACATTGAGTCTCTTATGGTTTGTCTCCCTCCCGATCCCCTCTTGTTTCATTTATTCTTTTCCTACCCCCCTCACCCCCCACATTGCCTCTCAACTTCCTCAAATCAGGGAGATCATATGGTAATTGTCTTTCTCTGATTGACTTATTTCGCTAAGCCTAATACTCGAGAGGGAGAGAGAGAATCTTAAGCAGGCTCTATGCTTAGCATGGAGCCTAACATGGGAGCAATCTCACAAACCTGAGCTCATGACCCGAGTCGAAATTAAGAGTCTGATACTCAACCGATTGAGCCACCCAGGCACCCTGAGATCATATAATTTTAGCTTCAGTTATATACTAGTGTTTTCTAAAGAAGAAAACTATAAATAAAGTAATATATACCTTTATCAACATGAACTTCTGCATTGGCTCATACCACTGAAGTAAAACAATTCCAGACTGTAAAGCTCCACAGAGGTATTTATGTCCTGTGTAAGGGTTTCTGACTGGAAAAAAACAAAGCAAAACAGACACAACCAAAACACTGAGTACTCTGATATGAGAACACAATTGGTTGAGTTCATTAAAAGCAACAACTGAGTAATGCTCATCTAAGCAATGTTGATACATGGGAAAAACAATGAAATGTGGCTTGCCATTGATATCAAAATATGGATGGAAGAAATGATCTGAAGTGATTGTAGCTGATAAAGAAAAATGACTGTTTCTGTTCACAAGGATGATAAAAATAAGTAAAGAAAAAGGAAATCTTTTTTTGGCTTTGTTACCCTTTCCTTTTCACTCTCTTATCTTAAATTTTAAATTTTAATTTTAAAATTTTAAAATTTTAAATGTTTAAATTGCTTCTAAACATCTTTAATAGATTAGGTTGTTAAACATAGGAACCTTCTACAAGCAACAGTGTTTTAAACAGTAAAACACCTAAACTAGTATGCAACCGAAGGAGCTGTATTTTAAGTAAACCGACTGAAACAGAAAGTCTAGGAAGCATCTGAAATCTATTTCATCTATGGCATAGTAGTTTATTTAAGGCAAGATGAAAATAACTTTTATATTTTACTAAAGATGTAACTTATCTTGATTCAAATCTACAAAAACTCATAATTGGTCTTTCTCCTCAATTTGACTCCCATCAACAATTATGAATACTGATTGTAAAAGTAGTTATTTGCAAATAAGCTGTATCTTAATATATTTATGAGTTTACACCTTAGGTTATAAGTTTCTAGACCCTTCTTGAGTCATAGATCTTGGGAATCTGATAACAGACATGGACCTGACTCTACCTATAAAAATGCTTATGAAATTTGTTTATAACTAAGAAAGTATCCCATGGAACTATGCAACATGAAGATCAATGAAAAACTTCACTCCTTCAACGAACAGAATTAAATGGGAAGTTAAGAGCCCGGGATCTGAAGTCATGGACGGGGTCTGACCCCAGGTTCTGTTTCTTACTAGCAACATAACAAATATCATGGGATTGCCTGAGGGTTACATGAGGTAAATAATTGTATATTAAAAAATTTAACCTTGCTCCAAAGGAAGTCTGGCATTTGTCCCCCTTTTAGGAGGTAATCTCAAAGCCTCAGGAATGTCATGTCTGATAGGAGTGTCTTTGCCTGGGACCTTGGGTCACTGAATAGTCTAACAATATGATTTAGAGTGGGGGCTTGCAACACTGGACATTCTTAGAGGAGGGACAGTCATGCCAAAAAGACCAACAATGTGATCTGGGATTGGGGTTTGTGTCATGCAGTATCAAATGACCTTCCAAGGGATTGGATATTGAGATTAGCCATGTGGACAATCAAGCCTGTGTGAGGGAGCCCTAATAAAAACTCTGGGTATTGAGGCTGGAGTATGCTCCATGTGTACTGTCACACATCACTGCCAGAAAAGTAACACTGTTTATTACTCCATGGGGGGAGGACAACAGAACCTCTATGTTTGGTGCTATTCCCAAACTCTGCCCTATGCCCATTCTCTCTTGGCTGATTTTAATTCCTATCCCTTCCCTGTAATAAATTGTTAACTATGAGTATAACCACTTTCAGTGAGTTGAGTCCTTCTAGAGGATTTTTTTTTTTTTTAAGATTTTATTTATTTGACAGAGAGAGATCACAAGTAGGCATACAGACAGGCAGAGAGAGAGGGAGAAGCAGGCTCCCCGCCAAGCAAGAACCCGATGTGGGGGCTCGATCCCAGGACCCTGAGATCATGACCTGAGCTGAAGGCAGAGGTTTAACTCACTGAGCCACCCAGGCGCCCCCTTCTAGAGAATTTTTTAACATGAGGGTGGTTTTGGAAACCCCCCAAACTTAGAATTGGTGTCAGAAGTGAGGGTGGTCTTAGATGGACTCTCCCTCTCACTTCATAGTTAGCTAAAGTCTTATAATAATGCTCGTAAAGCAGTAACCTGTAATGGTTACATAAATGCAAGTGTTAAATAAATGGTAAGTAATAAATGGTAAGCTAGGGAATTAGCAGAGATACAACTTCAGGGAGTTTGGTTAAAAATATCTAGGAACACTATGCTCTGAGAAAGCATTAGGACTATTCTCTCCAAACATTTTTAAGCCATGTCTTGCCACACAGTCTTGTGCTTCAGTGGCCCCTTAACTGCTTATTAAAAACAAATATAAAGGCTACCCTCCTTCCTATTTCCTAAGACTCTCCGTGGTCTTAAAGATTTTTAAAAATGTTCAAAGTTCTAATCACCCAGTTTGAGAAATAGCGTTTACTTACCTATGCAACATTTGTGGCAGCCTTTTGTATCAGGAATCTTTGTTGTTAAAGCGAATTTTCTGAAACACAGGACAATATAAATGGACTCTCCTGCAGCGGCTCCCAGACAGTGATTTGTGACTTGGCTGCACCAGAGCCAGTCAAGGAGCTTTACAAAACCAATCGTAGACTCCGGCCCCCAAACTACCTGATTCTCCAGAACTGATAGGGCCTGGGAATCTATATTTATAAAACTTCTGAAGGTGGTTCTCCTGCACAGTCAAGCTAAGAAAACACTGATCTTTTGAATTCTACATGAAGTGCACTTTAGTATAAACTATCTTTCAGAATTAAACAAAGGAAGTTTTTTAGTGGGAAAGGAAAACTAGCTATTTTTATTTATTTATTTATTTTTTTTTTTAAAGATTTTATTTATTTATTTGACAGAGAGAGAGATCACAAGTAGGCAGAGAGGCAGGCAGAGAGAGAGAGGAGGAAGCAGGCTTCCTGCAGAGCAGAGAGCCCGATGTGGGGCTCGATCCCAGGACCCTGAGATCATGACCTGAGCCGAAGGCAGCGGCTTAATCCACTGAGCCACCCAGGCGCCCCTTTATTTATTTTTTAAACGATTTTATTTATTTATTTGACAGACAGAGATTACAAGTAGGCAGAGAGGCAGGCAGAGAGGCAGGCAGAGAGAGAGAGAGGAGGAAGCAGGTTCCCCGCTGAACAGAAAGCCTGATGCGGGGCTCGATCCCAGGACCCTGGGATCATGACCTGAGCTGAAGGCAGAGGCTTTAACCCACTGAGCCACCCAGGCACCCCAAAAAAAGATACTAATACACCTCACTCCCAACAGAATTAAAATATTTTGTACCTTGGTAGTATGCGATCTGGAAACCTATGAGTTTGAATATGGGCAGCTAATCCTGGTTTTTTGGCTTGTTCAAACAAAGCTATAAGGTTATGAGAATAGAGTTGAAAGGTTTTTCCTATAAAAGAGAAACATGTTACTTTCATTAGAATCTTTTACAGCAGAAAAATAAGAATTTTCAAGCAAAAGAAAACATAATTACCTTCTAAAATGAGGTAGTCCAGAAATGTTCAAAGAGCCAAGTAAAATAGAAACACACACACACACACACACACAAACAAAAAACAAAAACACAGTTAGTATATTTTGAAAGATAACAGAGTTTTAATAAAGTAGATAATTATGTTTCCTAATACATGAATTAGGTATATTTTGACTAACAGATGATCTGGGCAGAATATATATAAGCCTTAATTAAGCCAGCATGGAAAGAAAAAATTGTGAAACATTTTTGTACAGGGGACTGAGTTATAATGATGTGCATGTGAGTATTTTAGTATATAACACTATAAATTCTATAAAACTATATTATGCTATCTTTCTGGGATAGACCTATTAATCAAGAATTTATCAAATTACTTTGGTTTAAAATTATGAATGAGGTCTTAAATGTAACAACAGATTAAAATACTAAGAAAAGCAAAGCAAACTAATATGATGTGACATAATACCAGGATAATGGGGTTACAATTTCCATATAATCAAAACCACAGGTGTTGTTAAGCAGGGGGAGAGAAGGAAAACACCCACTGACTTCTTATTATACACGGTATAGTACTACAACAACACAGAACAAGTATTTATCATTTTACTACTAGAAAACATAAATATACAGTTGACTCTTAAACATGAGTTTGAACTCTGTGGGTCTGCTTATATGTGAACCTTTTTAAAAATAAGTACAGTACAGTACTGTTAATGTATTTTCTCTTATGATTTTCTTAATAAGATTCTTACTTTATTATAAGAATACAGTATAAAACACATATAACATATAAACATGTGGTAATCAACTGTTTATGTTATTGGTAAGACTTCCAGTCAACAACAGGCTGAAAGTACTTAAGTTTTTGGAGACTCATACGTTAGAGGTAGAGGGACTTTCAAGTGCTCCAGGGGTCAGCAACCCTAACCTCTGTATTATTCAAGGGTTAACTGTGTATGATATAGTCTTATGATACAGTATTGAGTTTTATCCTCAACAAAATTCCCTGTATTTTCTTAGAATGCAAACATTCTGCCTGACACCATACCATAGCCTTCCTATCTCCATTCTCCCCTCGTAGCTAGCTAGGCAGTTAAACACCCATGTATATGTATGTGTGCACGTCCACACAAACACAGACCCTTAGGCAGAATGATGTTTTGCCCTATTGAGCTCTGCTACTTACCTGCATTCAGTAGTATTGGTCATTTTAACTAGATATGGAAATAACTAATTTACAGGCTAATTTTTCCCTATTTTCCAAGTGATTTTATATATATATAAAATATATACAATATATAATATATATTTATTTATATTATATATTTATTTATAAATATATTGTATATATTATAAATTTATATATTTATATATAATATAATATATTTAAATATTTATATTTATATAATATACTTATATTTATAAATATTTATAAATATTACATTTAGATCATAATATATTTACATATTATATAATATATTTATTTAAATATTATATTTATTTAAATATTTATTTAAATATTATAATATATTATTATATATAATATATATTATATATAAAATGTATTCTGTGTGGTTTTATATGTATAAATTCTATATATCTATATATAAAATGTATTCTGTGTGGTTTAAGCTTATAGCCAAAGGCAAGTATGAGGAGGGATAAAAACAGCTATGAGAGTAAGAGGAAAGTGATTTTATATGTATGCAAATCAGAATTGTTAAACAGAACCAGGTTTAAGTTTATTTTTATAACAGTATATATTAATATTTTGGTGAACAAAGTAAAAAACTAGGGGAAACAATTAAAATCAAAGCAATTGAGTACTTTTTCAAGGACCCCATCTTTTTAGACGTCATTCATACACAAATAATATGTTCTTTGTAAACAGTGTCATCAGCTCAGATATATAAATTTCTGAAGAATCTCTATTAGGCAACGGTTAGTGGAAGAGTTCAAGTTATACAGACATACTTAAAATTATGAAAATGACATTTCTTAAATTAGGCCACAATTCATAATGATCACAGTAAGGCTGTGTATCAGCACTGATGCTTTAAAGCATAAGTAGCTGAAAGGTACTAAAAAGCCTGACAGTACAGTAAATAAGAGCCAGGATATAATACTCACATATAGAGAAGAACTGAAAAAAACTTAAGAAATACTAAAATAATTAATTATTCTAAGTAAAGAGGGGGTGAATGCTATTTTAATAGTTGATAACATTAGGATTATTAAGAAACAGAAATAATTAACTCTCTTGTACTCTATCAGAATGAAAGTGAGCAGCAAACCTCTGGGTAGTCACTTAAATCTAAAATGAAAAAAAAAAAAAAGGTTTTGGTAGGTAAGAATTGGGGAAAAAAAAAAGGCACCCCAAATACCACCTACCTTGCCTCCCAACAACAACAACCAAAAAGGAAAACACAAAAATCACAGTTAGAAGAGGCTGCTCTGGAATACACTTATTTCTAAGAGTTTAAAACATCAGTCCAAAATGGTTATACCATCTGGTCCATAATTACATGAATGCTGTCAGCAAACACCTGTGTAAGCCCTCACTGTAAGTGAAGTGTTTGCTATCATCTCATTTAATCCTCACAGCAGCTTCATGAGGCTGGTACTGTTTCCATCATCCTCATTTTACAGTTAAGAAAACAGAGGCTCAAAATCACAGAGAAAGGAAGCAGCTAAATCCTTTGATACTTTCCCTTCAACTGTTAATTCTCAAAGGAAGGCAAATGGTACTAGGATAGTTGGGAGTGGAGGAGAGGAGTCTGAGTGAAAAGGGGTGGCCTCAGGCGACAATCACTGTAATACTACTTCTTGGGTGCTTAGATCCTGGGCAGATTTGGGAAGTGCCTTAACTAAGCACAGGTCCTTTCTTAAGGTTTCTTTCCATTCTAAGTTGGTAGAAAACATCTGCAAGTTCCAAAGTTACTATACTATAGTTACCCAAAGTAATGAATAATATTTAAAAACACTGTATATTAAAATTACATTTCTCTTGTGTCAATTATAGTTCAATTAAAAAAAGTTTATTTCTCTGCTTGTCTATAGTTTACCTTTCATATTATTTTTGTTAGATACATACCTGATAATGACATTAAAGTATTATTGATAACATAGAGCCAAGTACATTTTCGTGGAAATAACTATAAAGAAAAAAAGGTAATTAAAATTCTCCAATTTTCATTCCCTTAGGCTCTAACTTCCAAATTCCAACAGTCTGAAATAGTATAAAAATTACTATTTTCTACCTTTTAGTAAATTACCAAAACCTTACAGGAAAAAAAAAAATCTTGTAGCATGAACACGTAAAGAGTAAAATTTCACCTCCTTAAATATTTAAATCATAAAAATTAAAACTGAGGCCCATAAAAATTTATTTAAAATTAAAAGATTTCTTTTATTCAATGTACCCAAACTAATTACTTGCGTTAAAACTCCTAAATTACCTGTTCCATTGTTGCCTCATGTAGCTCATTGAGATTCAATGTGTAAATACCATCTTCAGTTCCAAAAATAATGTATTGATCTAAAACAGTTGAAATAAACCACCAGAATTTACTATCATTTTCTGAAATAATTTAGTAAAATTGCTTAATACTTTATTATTTTTTAAAATATTATATGTATATATGTATGTATTTATTTAGAGAGTGGAAGAGTGGGAGGAGGAGCAGAGGGAGCAAAAGAACTCCAGCAGACTCAGCATGGAGTATGAAGCGTGATGAAGGGCTCAATCCCACAATCCTGAGATCATGACCTGAGTCGAACACTTAACAGACTGAGCCACCCAGGTGCTCCTTTAATGGTGTTGAAAATTAGATAGCCCATACACCCAGCCAAAGAAAAATTATTTTCTAAAATCCATGCCATATTCTTTACCTCTTTCTCCAATTCCGATCTCATTTTTTTAAAAAGCAGATGTATTTTCTATTATTCATTCATTCTGGCTTTATCTTTTTCTTTTTTTTTTTTAATTTTATTTATTTGTCAGAGAGAGTGAGCGCACAAGCAGGGGAAGCAGCAGGCAGAGGGAGCAGCAGGCTCCCCACTGAGCAAGGAGTCCAAGGTGGGATTTGATCCCAGAATGCTGGGATCATGCCCTGAGCCGAAGGCAGATGCTTAACCAAGTGAGCCACCCAGGCGTCCCCTGGCTTTATGTTACTTAACTTATATAATCCTTCCTTCCCACATAATTATGTCTTACAATTTTTCATTACAGCTGTATATTTTTGCCAGATAACCCAAATACTCTTAGAAAAAGGAAACTATAAATTAAAAGAAATTATAATTCACGACACATCAGAAATGATGAGCACACCTAGTGTCCAGACCTTGGTTCCTAAATACCACCTTCCACTAAAAAGAACCAGAGCTGTTGGAAACGATAGATTCCAATTCTGGGGCAAAGAAAGTGTAAGATGTGCCTAGAAATCTTGCTGTGCCAGAAAGTAAGGAAGTGATCAAATGTTAAATTAAAGAACATAGGAACTCCCACTGCTCAAAAATTCCGGGACAATTTAAGTGCTAAAGTGAAGAATAATAATAGTAGTAGATTATATCTCACTGAATAAAAAATTCAGAAGTTCAAACTAACACAAATACATAAATAAATGGAAAGAAGGGAAATGTTCATAGATCTCAATGGATTGTCAATGGACTATCAATAAATGCTAAAACAAATTGGTGAAAGTCTAATGAACAAGAGAATATTTATATAGTCTCTATGTTTTCCATTGTACTTACTAACCAGCTTAGGAAATTAAATAATTACTAATTAACTAGAAACAGAAAAATAGTAACTTGACAGTGGAGAAAGTGAGCAAATACCATCTTAACCAGCTGGTCAATGTTGATATCACTAGTATTTGGATAAGCTCAGAGAATGTGCTTTCTGACAGGATGCACTGAGAAGAGCATAACAGCCTTTCTTTCATATTTCCACCAAAAATACATTGCCTGACCTCAGCATGAGGACTCACCAAACACCCCAAATTAAGGGACATTCTACAAAATAAACAGCCTCAAAAATGGCAAGATCTAGAGAGATAAAGAAGGGTTGAGGGACTGTTCTAGACTAGAGGAGATTAAAAAGACATGGTAGCTCAATGAATCATGTGATCTTGAACTAGATATTGTTGGATTGGGGAAAAAAGAAATGGGGACACAATAAAGAATATTATTGAAACAGTAAGGGGCACCTGGATGGCTCAGTCAGTTAAGCGTCTGCCTCTGGCTCAGGTCATGATCCCAGGGTCCTGGGATTGAGCCCTGCATCGGGCTCCCTGCTCAGCGGGGAGCCTGCTTCTCCCTCTCCCTTTGCCTGCCACTTCCCCCACTCGTGATCTCTGTCAAATAAATAAACTAAAAAAAAAAAAAGCTTAAAAAAAACACAATAATTTCAAAAATGTGATGTCAATTATACTTCAATTAAAAAAATACATAAATATGGACTGTACAGAGATTACATCAATGATAAATTTCCTGATCTTCCCAAATGCACCATGGGTATGTAAGAGGCAATTCTTGTTCCTAGGAAATACAAATGAAGTATAGGGAAGCACTCACAAGTAACTCAGAAAAAAATGCACCTATAGGTAGATAATAGAAACAACTGATGATTTTGAGTATAGAGGAGTTTCTTACACTGCATTATCCTTCTAACTTTTCTGTAAATCTGAAATTATACCAAAATAAAAAGTTACAAACACAGAAAAAAACCCATTTCCTTACTGATAAAAATATTTTGTTATGCTTTCTAATAGTAGTATTTAAAACAGATCATTATATGACTTGTCTTTATTACTGCGTTAAAGTTGAACATTTTCTGAACACCCTTTACTGCCTAATCTCTATTTACTAATTGCCAGACACTCAGGTAGGTAGGCTTCTTCCTTCCTTGCAAAAAGGTGAGTATTAAGAGTACTCTCTCTCTAAGGGGCACCTGGATGGCTCAGTTGGTTAAATGTCTGCCTTCAGCTCAAGTCATGGGTCCTGGGATGGAGCCCCAGATCTGGCTCCCTGCTCAGCCCAAGTGTGCTTAAGGATTATCTCTCCCTCTCCATCTGCCCCTCACCCCATTCACTTTCTCCCTCTTTCTAAAATAAATAAATAAATCTTAAAAAAAAAAAAAAAAGAGTATTTCTGTTATAAATGATCACACTGAGAACCAGAGGTTTTAAGTATCTTTCCAAAGTCATATAATAGTGACAGAGCAGGAATTCAACCCCAGATCTATTTGATGCCAAATTTTTACCTCTATGTATTAATTAGGCTTTCTCACTTTAAAAATATACAACATAAATTTTTAAAAATAAAGTGTTATTTTGCTATCATTTCAGATTTACAGAAAAGTTTTAAGAGTACAAATAATTCCTGAATGTCCTCCTTGACACAGATTTCACAAATATTAACATTTACTACTTTTGCTTTATCCTTTTTTTCCACTCTCCATATACACGGTTTTTTGTTTTCTGAACTATATAAGTTAGAAACACAATGTCCCTTTATTCCCATTTCAGTATGAGTCTCTTAAAAAAAGAAAGGAGAAAGAAAGGTTTTACATAATCATAGTACGGTAATCAAAATCAGGAAATAAACACTGAAACAATACTATTAACTTAATCTAATGATTTTACTGATTGAAATTATCAAATGTCCCAGTATTGTCCTTTTATAGAACAGAAAATCCCTAATCATGTGATGACTATTCACTCTCCTTTAATCAGAACATTTCCTGTATACTCTAAATTCTAGTACCTCAGGTTGTTGCAGGTACCAGCCCTATTTATTCTCTAAAGTCGTATTTTTAAAGTAAACAACCTCAGTTCACTGATTGCAAAGATCCTTTTCCATGACAAATATTTTATTAGAGATGTACTAAAAGTTCAGAAATTTTACCTTTTGTATCAGGATGTATCCAGGATGTTGCACAATTAATTTTCAAAGGGCAGCCATCAAAAACTTTGGAAAAACATGCTCCCATCTTATTTATAAAGAAAGAAATATTGACTTATCTGGTTAGATAGTCTTAGAAAATAGCTAAGATTATTACAAAATGCTAAACTGACTCTTACTGCATATGTTTATGGTCTCATTACAAAACAAAATTCCTATTTTGATATCATTTAACTCCTTCTACCAAGACGGTCTCCTACTCCTCTCTTGTATAATCTGGTACTTCAGAGCAAAAATATAAAATTTATCAAAACATCGACATATGTCTGTGATACATTTTGGGAATTTTAAGTCATCACTTACCTTTAGGAGTAAGGTTTAAGAATGTGAAACAATGGATGATATTTCTGAGCGATATAATAGTAATTATAACTGCAATATAACTCCATAATAGTGAAAGAGACAAAAAGACTAATATTTACATTATGTATTAGACATTTACTGAATAAGAAGGTATAATTTATAAAGCATCCTATTCATATGATTGGCTAAAGCACCCTGAAGAGCCATACAACCAGCATTAACATAAGCTTCCCTGTTCCTTTTCACTGTGTATAGTTCAATATGAAAATGGCTTCAGGGACAGAAAGATATTTAACTCACATTATGAAGAGAACACAGTACTACTGATATCACATTAAAGTTAAATTGGCCTTTGAAGGCCAATTGAATCTGAGAACCCAAATGCCATATTTACAAAAAGTGAAACTCCCCAAATTCTAACCAAGTCATTCAAATTAGGGTACATGATTTAATCCATGGCATATCAAAATACATTTAATGTCTTTGTATTTTGTGAATCCTTCCTTTCAATAGCTCAAGGTACTTGACAGCAAATAAAAAAATCTGCTGCTGTAACTAAAGAGATGGAAACTGGCAAGTGGTTTACATAGAAATATTCCTTACCAGCACTTTTGGGGTGGGTGGAAGGCCATTGATGGCAGGTTTCTGTGGAAAAAATAGATTTTGAATGCTAAAAGATCTCTTAAACCTTAAAAAATACCTACACATTTGGAATTTCAGTTATTCAAATTCTTGACTTAAACAGACTATGCCCCCTGCCCACCAAAGAGACACAGCCTCTTTTATGATAAACATGGTAATAGTTACAACTAATCACCAAACACCTATTATACCTACCGGGAAATCTCGCTTGTCCTTTTTCCTTGGTAACTGTGGTGCTTGTGCTGATCCTTCTGTATTTTCACTAATCAGTTTTGAAATACCATCACCATTTCCTAAAAAGAATCATGGTTAAAAGCTGAATGAATGTAAAATAAGTACTTTCCATGAAAAATAATTTTCCCTTTCCCCCAATACTTGTATACCATTTGGGTGATCATTTACTGGGAAATATTCTCTACTGGCAGATGAGTAAAAGTATCTTTGGTGCCTTCTCTAGATTCTACAGAGGTAGCACTGCATAGTTAGCTGTGGTCTTAATTCATGAAAACACCAAATATCTTCCCATATTGTGAGAAAAAGAAATGCTATATGAATGCTATGCTGATAGTCAAGGCCTTTCAAAAGTGGACTTCAATCTATCTTCTAGTCCTATCTCCCAGTATATATCTTCTAAAGCTCACACTTTTCTTATACTAGACTATACTTAAAACACGATGCAGATTTTCATGGTTCAGTACATTTGCTTATTACTTCTTGCTCATCAGGAATGCTCCCCCTAATGAAGGCTCAACCAAGTCCTTTAATACTCTGTAAGGGCCCACCCCCTCTATTCCCTATTCTTAACTTCCTAAAAATCTTTCATTTTTATTACATGTAATTATTGTATGAGACATTTATACAAACTGTCTTATCTAATGTTATGGGTACATGGGTATACCTTCTGCTACCAATCCTGAACTGGAGAATCCTCATCATTCTAAGATCCTACCATATTTAGTAACGGATCAAATTAGGATTGAACTGGACTGAATCTCGTACAGCCCATCCATGTGGAACTTTAAAAAACAACTTCCAAAAGCTTTAAACAATTATAAGATTGACTGAAGACATTCTTTAAAATATGGAAATGGCCTTCTTTTCAGTTTTCACTTTTATTTACCCAGATCACAGTATCTAGCTGTATGCACTCCAGGACTGCTGACACTGCTAGCCATACCCATAGAGGAAGTCTCAGTTATAGGACCACAACTCGGGCTACTCTGTCTTCTGAGAAAGTGGGGAGCTCTGTTCTCTGAATCAGGACAACGTTTTATAGTTGATGACTTTTCTTCATCTAGGAGGCTGTCTTCAGGGTAGCTGTTTATCCTTGGCTAGTGATAATAAGACACAAAAGCGCTTTAATAAATTTGGATATAAAACAGTAACACTCTATTATCATTATGCATCAAAGACTTTAGGGTAATGGGGATATGTCCTTTTTTCCTTTCTTCTATATAATTCAATCACTGCTCTAAGTAAGCAAAGTAAACAAGAGCTGAAATTACTGTCCCAACACAACAAAGAACCTGCCATGTGACTTTTTCTTTTAATCATCCCTAAGTCAAAACTGATATAATTTCAACTGATAAAATCATATAAACAGTTAACAAAGTATTTAATTAGCAGAAACAAGCAAGGACTTAATGAAGTATGTATGACTCCAGTGAAATAGCAAATTATAGTAGTAAATGAGGATTATAAATGATGAATGCTTTCTATTTCTTCTCCATGAGTTTTCCCTCAAATGAGTGTAACTGATTATCTTTTTCTTACAGCTATCCAAATACTGTATTTCTCAAGAAGTCTTTTTTTAATATATATTTTACATCTTTGTAATCCCTACTTAAAGAAAACTATATCTAAAATATATTTAAGAAAATTTTGAACAAATTCAATAAAATTATTTTTTAAATTTAATTATTATATTACTTAAAAAAGGATTTATTCAAAAATTTTAAGTAGCTCACCTTAGGAGGTAGGGGAGGTGGTACTGCACGTTTTGAGGTTGATCTAACACAAAGAGAAACATGCAATTCAGATGATGGTAAATGATAACATAAAACAGAGACTCCATTAAATGTGTATTAAAATCTGTTTATATTCAGGGGATATAAAATATAATTAGATCATGCTGCAGTTTTTTAAAACCTACAGGAAAACTTAAGACCTCACTGTGTCAAACTACATTAGTAGGACTATAAAATCAATTTTTATTAAATGAATACGAACTCTTTTTTTTTAAAGATTTTATTTATTTATTTGACAGAGGTCACAAGCAGGCAGAGAGGCAGGCAGAGAGAGAGAGGAGGAAGCAGGCTCCCCGCCGAGCAGAGATCCCGATGTGGGGCTCAATCCCAGGACCCCAGGACCACGACCTGAGCCGAAGGCAGAGGCTTTAACCCAATGAGCCACCCAGGCGCCCCTGAATATTAACTCTTTTTAACTTTACGGTTTTGCTTTGCATATTTAGTATGTAATTAAAATGAAATAAACAGAGGAGTGCTTGGGTGGCTCAGTGGGTTAAGCCTCTGCCTTCAGGTCAGGTCATGATCCCAGGGTCCTGGGATTGAGTCCCACATCGGGCTCTCTGCTCAGCAGAGAGCCTGCTTTCTCCTCTCTCTGCCTGCCTCTCTGCCTACTTGTGATCTCTGTCAAATAAATAAATAAAATCTTTAAAAAAAAGAAATAAACAGAGTAGTAAAAAACAGATTCAGAATTTTAGAGCTGGAAGCCACTGCGAATCATAGATTGAGGTGGCTGTATCATCAAACCCTTTAGCTACCCCAAGTGGGATCTGCATATCAGCAACATCTGCATCACCTTTACTTTTTTTTAAGGGTCAGATAGTAAATACTATAGACTTTAGTCTATATAGTGGTCACAACTACTGAACAACTTTATAGCTTTTTTCATGTCATAAAAGCCATATTTAAAAAAATAAAAGCCACAGCTTTTTTCATGTTATAAGATGAAAGCATCGTTGTGTTCCAACAACTGTTTATGGACACTGAAATGTTCATATAATTTTCACATGTAATAAAATATCACTCTTCTTTGGATTTTTTCAACTATTAAAAAAATCTAAATACCATTCTAGTTTGTGAACCGTACAAAAAATATGCAGTGGGTCAGATGTGGCTTACAGGTCATAGTTTGCCAACCCCAGATCTATCATCTGAATGTGGAGGACTCAGAAATCTATTTCTAAAGACCTCTTGAGGCACAGCAATGCACAAACAGGTTTGGAACACCTAGGCTGGCCCTGTAACCTGATTGTTGAGGGTAGAAAGGTCTAGAATATGAAGAAACTATACTGTAGAGATGGAACTGGGGCTTTTCGACTCCTCCTATAGTATTTCTTTCCATGACATTATGTAGCTCATCCTTCAGTAAATTAACATTACACATACTAAGTTCTGATTTAAAGAAGAAAACTCAAGAAACCTTAAGGATTAACGCATGATGCCTTTTGGTAATTAAAAAGTCAGAAGCTTTATTTACACTGATAAAAGGCATAGCACAATTTAAGAATGAAAATTAAAACTTATTAGAATAAACCAATGCCTCTCAATACTGTTTTTTTTTTTAAATTTTATTTCTTTTCAGTGTTCTAATATAATCAAGTAAAATATAGTTAAAAAGGGGTGCCTGAGTGGCTCAGTGGGTTGAGCCCCTACCGTTGGCTCAGGTCATGATCTCGGGGTCCTGGGATTGAGCCCCGCATCAGGCTCTCTCCTTGGCAGGAAGACTGCTTCCCCCTCTCTCTCTGCCTGCCTTTCTTCCTACTTGTGATCTCTCTCTCTCTGTCAAATAAATAAATAAAGTCTTAAAAAATATATATAGTTAAAAAACAACTTACTTGCCAGTATTTGCACCATCAACAAAAGGACTCCACTGTAATACAAAATTTGGGTCTGATGACACTCCCTGTGAAGGTGAAAAATAGTTTAAACTCTTCCCTTATAATAGATATAAATCATCTTATTTGAGTCAAGAAAATATTCAGTGTCATGATTATTAACCATCTCGGCTTTCATCAATTTTTTAATCTCCAGCTAGATTTGCTGTTATTTGACATATTTAGGTCAATGATTCATTATCAGCTGACTTATACTTAAGAAGTTCCATAAACATACTAAATAAAGTTTCAAACGACAAGCCGTCTTTACCATTGCTAATATATTCCAAATAAAACAGAAAAACGTAATTCTGAATTATCTGGATCACTAATCTATTAGTATAGAAAACTAATCATCATATTATTAAACAATCATGAACTGTCATGAACTTACTGGTGCTATTTTTTCCCAATGGCACGGAAATTGAGAATTATATATATAGCAATATATACAGTAAGAAAAGCACTACTGCTAAATGTTAAGAATGAAGAGATCCATTTACAGAAGACAATTCCTCTAAAGATTATACTTTGCCAAAGCTGAAAAATAAAGTAAATATTAAGATAACATCTAGGCAACTCTAATAATAATACCTTGCTCTATTACTTATTATTTTTTAGATAAGGAAAGGTTTAATTAAATAGTAACCTCAAAATAAGAGCAATGGTTAAAAAAGAAGCTATACTAACAAAGAAATATTAAAACCAGTAAGGTAATGCAAAAATATACTCTAAACCTAAAGAGTTGATAAGAAAAAATATCCTGAGAATGTAAAGCTGAGCATCAAATTCATATTTTTAATAACTTCATGTAAATCCTGCCAAAGACTCAGAAGGCTCAAAATGAATGGTTAAAATGGTATATTACACATTATACCTTAGTCAAAATATACATAACTATAAGCTTTTTCAAACTTTAATGTGTGAAATGCAGTATCTAAATTATTGCTTAGAAGACTATTAACTTTGTTAGCTAGTCAAAAAAAATTCCTAATTCTAAGTTTTCTCAAATTTTAATTTGTAAAGTACTTCGAAAGTAGTAATTCCTACCATTTCATCCCGTGCTTCTGTTTCTTTTCTCAGAGGAGGTTCAAACTGTAATTTGTCAACTGCAAAATATGTAACAGATATTCACAAACTCTATCTTAAAGGGTTAGTCTCAGAAATGTAACAAGTAGCCCATGTACTGGGGAGAGGGGAAGGGACAAAGAAGAAAAGTCAAAACCTTTTCATTTTTTACTTCAAGAGTACCCCCCTTTTTTATATTTACCGAAAGAAGATAACAATTTGGTATCTTCCTAACAACTCTACTTAATTCTCGGTTGGAGTCAGGAAATTAAATATTTAGCACTTTTTGTGTATAAGAGATTTCAAAAAATTAATCAAAATATCTATTTGGACTAAGAGAAAACACTGAGGATTTTCTCTGTCTAGGCTGCACACTGTTCTAAGGCTACAATTTTATGGCAGGGATGAACCTCCCCAAATTACCTGTAACTATCTAAAAACAACAAATAGTATTTAAATAAATATTATAACAGTATTTAGAAATTTAATATATTTTGCTCATTGTGTATTTTACTTGGCCTGCTCAAACTTCTCTTATGTGAAACATCTTAAGACAGAGAAAAGGATGGCTTATTATCTACTTACAGTTGTTTTTTGGGATTTTTTAAAGTAGGATGGAGCCCAACATAAGGCTTGAACTCATGACCCTGAGATCAAGACCTGAACTGAAATCAAGATGCAGACGCTTAACATTTAGCCACCCAGGTGCTCCATAAAAAATTTATTATAAACTTTAATGTGACTAAAAACCAAACAAATAAAATTCATACTTGTATCATAGAGATGCAAGATCCACATACAATCTTGGCAAAAAAAAATTTTTTTTTAATCATTTTCAAAAAGGATCCAGTTGTTTCTATGTCTAAAACAAGATTTGTAAAGTAATACAAAGTACTTATATAATTCATTAAACAAAAACATTGTCATAAAAATTGTATCTACTTTTCAAAAATAACCTAAAATAAGACTTTCACTTATTAATAACTTATTTCTTAATATTATTGAAAAATCTTTTATTTTTAAAGATTTTATTTATTTATTTGACATAGAGAGATCACAAGTAGGCAGAGAGGCAGGCAGAGAAAGAGAGAGAGAGAGAGAAGCAGGCTCCCTGCCAAGCAGAGAGCCCGATGTGGGACTCGATCCCAGGACCCTGAGATCATGACCTGAGCCGAAGGCAGTGGCTTAACCCACTGAGCCACCCAGGTGCCCAATTATTGAAAAATATCTTAACTCAAAACCACTATTCTAATTCATTACTTCAACTCATTTGAGACAGAGATGAATTAAAGCTTTTCTTTTTTTGTCACTACTAGAAATACTGGCAGGCAAGCAGGTATAGAAAAGAAAGAGAAAATGTCATTATTATCTTTAACAATAAGAATTATAGATCAAGCAAATTTCAAGACTTACAAGAAATTCCAAGAAAAAAATGAGTTTCATAAACATTTAAGATGTTTTAAAACAAAAGTATTTTAAAAAAAATCAAATTCCTTATGACTATTCTAAATTATTACAGCCATTAACTTATGGCACAGAAATGCCAGCCAGAGCTTCCAATATCATTGGCTTGTGTGGTACATGGGACCTCAAATTATTTTGTTTTAAAAGAAAATACTGACAGTAACACAGTAACTTTGGGTGCATCTTCAGCCTATGAAAATCCAAAGGTGGGGAGGTCTTCTATTATACATACCTATTTATTTCTGTAAGATGATGTGGGTTCTAGCCACAATGAGTAACAGGAATTAGAATTATCTTTCTACTTTAAACAACTACATACATGTAACACCAATGTGTGTATAAATGATATGAAGTAATTATTTTGGGGTTGTGGATAACAGACCCCACAAGGCTATAATCCTTGAGAGAAGGCCATAGTGGTAAGATCCAAATTCACTCTGCCTTTTTGCCTGGAGGCACTTTCCAAACTAGGACACAAGAAAGTGGAATCCAAAAAGAGAGTAACAGTCTTACTGGGTGCAGGAAACAAAGACTGGAGATTGGCGCTGCTTAGGTGGTGGGAATTTGAAGGGCAGAGTGCCAGAAATGAGAAAGTTACATGAAGGAGCTCTAGAAATATGCCAAGAGATCTCTTTGTCTTTGGTTGAATATTAAATTGTCCATGAGCAAACAAACAAACACCCAAGACTGTACAAATAGCTAACAGAGTGTTGTTAGCTAAATGTAGATTCTGGTGATCACAGAGTGCCAGGAAAGATAGCTGAGTTTCTAACCAGAAGAAAGAGCTTGCTGAATACTCTGGTAAAAACTCACATTAGCCTTAAGAGGAGCAAGCTGATGTACCAGTTAATTAATTCTTTAAACACCTGCAGAATAAAGAGGACACAACCAGACACTCAAGTGTTTCACCACAACATCACCACAACACGATATAATAATAAAATAACCAGAGAAGAAGCAGGAGACTAGAAACCATAAGCAGTTGAAAAATAGATACAGAACTTCAAATAAAGGGGCTTCTAAATAAAGCATTCCAAACTTCCAAGAAAACAGGCATCTGGGTCATTTTCACAGTATTAGACCTGATATTCACCCTATCATATACATCTCTTTTTTTGTGTTACCACATTGCACTTTAACTCTACTCTCCAAAACCCACTCTTTTCCTTTGTTTAATGAGATGTTCCATAGTTCCTCTACTGTGTGTTTTCTCTCATTGCACAGAGTCAACAAACCTGACTTTGCTGGACTACACATTCACATTCATCCTGGGTGGTCTTAGACTAAGCCAAGACCCTAAAAATTACTTATCTCCACTAAAAACACATAGAATGTTTATTCTATAGTCACAAAATCCAAAAACTTGTAACAAATCAAATGCCCATCAACCAAAGAATGGACAAATTGTGTTATAACCCTACAATAAAATATTTTATTACTGTGAAGACAATGAACTATTGCTATACATGAAATGAATGACTCTCACAGACATAATGCTGAGCAAAAGAAACCAAACAAAAAGGGTGCAAATTGTTATCTGAGATCCAGATCAAGGTAAAAACCAATCTATGGTGACAAGAGAACAGAACAGTGATTAGCCTGAGCAATGAAAAGGGCAGGGGTATATAGGAAGATAGAAGGGTTCTGACTGTGAAGGAGCACAAGGGAAGGGGACTTCAGAGATTCTGATAATGTTCTATATTTTGACCTGGGGGGCAGTTTCATGAGTGTATACATTTTTAAAAATTCATCAACAGTACACCTAAGCATTTTACTATATGTAAGTTACCAGCTCAAATTTTAAAAAATGAAACAAAAAAACAAGATTAAAACTAACTAGGTCTATACAAAACCTAGTAAACACATAAAAACAAAGTTATAAAATGCTCTTGATAGACACAAAAGAAGACTTGAGAAAATATAAAGATAAATCACCAGTAAAATGACCTTCAACTTCACCAATTTTTCCTCTGGTATTGAAGCACAAAAAGCTTACTTGGTGAAGATATTAGTACTGTGGCGTTCAAGAAGAACTAAGTCTTGAACTTACCTCTGCAAAAAGCCCATTTTAGTTAAGAAGACAGACTATCATAAAGGGGTCAACTCTCCCTAAGTTAATACATGAACTTCTATGAAATCTTGATAAAAATACTGAGAATTTTCCTTAACTAAATAAGCTGATTCTTAAGTTTATGTGGAAAAATACAATAGCCAAATATCATAACACAGAACAGCAACAACATATATTTGGGGGGGAGGAGTGAGGGGTGTAGGAGGAGGATTAGTTCTAACATATTTTAAAAGGTATTATGAAGACTAAATAATCAAATTATGCTATTGGCACATGACTAGACGTACTAATGCAATGACAGAATTTCTGGAAAGAAACCAAAAATCTATATGGTCATTTAATACATCATAAAGGTGATATATCAAATCCACTAGTGAAAATACTGTTTTTAATAATTAGCATTTAGACAAATGGGTAGTCATTTAAAAAGAAACGGAAGTTGAATCCATACTTCATACCCCTTACCAAATAAATTAATATCTTGTATCAAATATTTAAATATTAAAAAAGTGAAACTGTAAAAATAGAAGAAAACAATAGAATTCTATTGTGATCTTAAAATCAGGAAGGCTTTGCTAAATCTGACACAAAATTCAAAAGCTACAGAAGAAAATACAGATGTTAAACAATATTAATTGAATACTTATAGACATGCAAAATATAAAGAAGATAGCTTTATAATGGAATAGCAAATTTGCTTCTTTTCTCTATGGTATTTGAAGTCTAGAGAGCTCCCTTGGGATTATATAAGAAGACAGCATTAGAAATATCAGCAATCTGAGGCTAACAAAGAGATAAAATCTCAAATTACCCATTTTTTTTAAAAAAGATGTTATTTATTTATTTGACAGAGATCACAAGTAGGCAGAGAGGCAAGCAGAGAGAGAGGGGGAAGCAGGCTCCCCGCGGAGCAGAAAGCCTGACGTGGGGCTCGATCCCAGGACCCTGAGATCATGACCTGAGCTGAAGGCAGAGGCTTTAAACCACTGAGCCACCCAGGCGCCCCTCAAATTACCAGTTTAACTAAGAAAAGGCCTGACTGAATTGATGGATATGGGAAGGACATTCTAATTCTCCACTGACCTAGATATTTCCAAAGCTGTATCCAGAAAGCTAGAAATATTTGGGTTCAAGAAAACTTGGACTTCAACAAAATGCATGTCTGCAATAACTTTAATTAGCCTAAATATAGTATCTTCATTACCGTTTATAATTTTTTATCTTATTTTACTATAAACTTTAAAAAATCTCTTTTAAACAAGTATGCATTTAAGTCAATATACTCATACCTAAAATACCTCATATTGCAAATCTGTTCTTCTAAATTAATCTGGCTAAAGTGACAAATATCCTTTATACAAAATATTTGTCAATGATTAATTTATTGAATAAACATCAATTTCTCCTTTTAAGTATGTATTTTAGAAAAGATTCATCTTCCCTGTTAACTTGACTAAAAAACCCAAAACCAACCCAAATGTCCAACAATAGGAAATCATTCAACTACAATATATGACCTCAGTGAAAAAGGATACAACCTATAATGGTTATAAAGGCTAGGCTAGAAATGAAAATTTAAAGAAGCATTTAAAGAAAATGCTTGTATGTTAAGTAAATTTAGTCATGGAGGCAATTTAACATGAAGGCAATTTAGCAAAAATATTATCTATGGGTTGGTACTGGGTGATGAGATGGGCAATGTTAATTTTCTATTTTTTTCCTCTTACATTTTCTACAATGAATATACATTGCCTTTGTAATTAGTAAATAAAAACCATTTAATGAAAAAAACAAGAGAATTCCATTATAAAACAGAGACACAACCTCTATTTTAGTTGTTTATTCTGATTAGTATATACCTTCCATTAGTCTGAAATTTTATTTTTCCAAAAAGACCCACAAAAATACCCAGCTCAACCCACCAAAACCACCAAATGAAAATGTATACCAAACACATACAATTTATTTCTGAAGCTGTCCGTTCAGCTCTGGCATTCCTGTTTGTAGATCTAATTGTATGACGAATGATGGCATGGGGCTGTGAATGGAAGCATAATACACACACTTTAAAAAATTTCAGTGATAAAGTTACAAGATCAAATTTTTCTTTATAACTAAATGATCATCTACTAACAAACATGACTACCTACTAATAAATTATAGGATAAACATAATAAAACGAACACTAAGATACTTTAAAAGTTATTCACTTATTCCACGTTTATACTGTATAAAATACTGAAAAGATGCAAAGAAAGTCAGAGAGAAATCTTATCTTCAAGGAGTTTGTAATCTAGGCAGTTACGATGCACAAATAATATGATTAGAAAATGGTCAATGCCATTCATTAAGATGATTACTATTCATGCCCAGATGAAAAAGAAATGACTTCCACTTGCAGGGGTAGAGGAGTTCCTCATGACAGAGCTCTGATCTGATCTGGGCCTGAAGGACAGTAGGCGTTGGACGTGCAGCAGTGTGGCAAGCATTCTAGACAGTAGAGTGAAGACCAACCAAGTAATGCAAGAAGAAAAAGAAATTATAGCATTCAGGGGAACTGAAGTTGGGTATTATTTGGCTTCAGTGAAGATTAAATGAAGATACGACAAAGCTGGACAGACAGACTGGGAATGAACCAGATCATGCAAGGCTCCAAATATCAGCTGAGGGCTCTCAATTTTATTTTCTTGGCAAAGGAATTTTTTTGGAGATTTTACAAAAGAGGAGTGGTATTTCGGAGTCAGATTTAAGGGTAATTGGATAAGCATGTAAGAAGGTACGGAGGGGAGAAATACTGGATGCAGGAAGATTAAGAATACTGTAGTAAATCAAGTGAGAAGATTGCTACTTTACACCCTTTTGCATAAACTCCTGATCCTTTGAAACTATGCCTTCAGTTCAACTGCCACCTATCAAATTTCTAATGACTCATTCTCATTCACTAATGAATGACAGTGGCTCATACATTTTCTCCTCTACTTCAAGACCCACCATCATACCAAGGGACTTCAACAGCCCATTTTTTGGGACTTAAGTTTTCTGACCTCATCTCCCTCTTCCAGACTTCAATACACTCTCAAGTCCTAAGATCACCCCTTGGACCTTGCCATCAACTCTGATACTCAAACTCACGCTATGCTCCAAACTTTTCAGCGTTTGAGCTCACTCTCACTTACTTCCTTTATGCTATTTCATGTTCACATTGGAATTCCAAGTCCATTTGACTCATTACCTTGTTATCCCCCATCAGCTTTTCTCTTATCTTCACCCTTCTTCCTATCCAGTTTTATCTGGTAGTCTACAATTTCAAGCAATTTCTTGCCAATATCCTAAATGCCCTTTACTCCACTGCCCTTCAGTACTCTGGCATGGCAGAATGACAATTTTGGATGAATTAAGCTACCTTTGTGTTTTCCTACTGGAGGAAAGTCACTGAGCAGACCACACTGAAAATTCATCTCATCTGAGGCTTCAACTTTGCCCACAAACACGTGCCTAATCATTTAACCCAACCCTTCTCCTTAATTACTATTTCACACCTTTTCTCCATACTCTCCAAACCCAATCATTTTCCCTCAGACTTTCAAGAGATGACCTTGCCATTTACCTCACAGAGAAAACTGGAATCATAAAAGAGAAAATCTTCTGGCAATAATCTCAACTATCCTCCTCCTCTCATGCAGGTGAAGAAGTGCTTCATACCTAAGATCACGTGTCTTATAATCTAGATTCCAGCCTCTCCTCCTTTCTCAGAGACTGCCTATTCATCTTGTTCCTCTTAAATCTTTCTCATCTCTCTCTACTGGATCCTTTTCATAAGCATTTAATCCTATTAAAAATTAACTTCCCCACATAAACAATAACTAATTAAATAAATCCCCCACCAACTCAATTTCCTCTAGCCACTGTTCGTCCTACCTCTCCCTTTCCCACTAAATTGCATAAATGTATTGCTATACTTATCTTCCAAACCACTCCAATCTAGCTTTACCTTGATAATTTGAGTATTATCCTTTAAAAAAGTAATCAAGCAAACCACCTCCTAAAATCCAAAGTTAACTTATCTTCTAGGCAATATTCTTGTTAAAACTTTCCTTCTCCTTCTTTTAACAATCTTAATCACTACTTGATTCTTTTTTTTTTTAAGATTTATTTATTTACTTTAGAGAGAGGGAGGTGAGAGAGAGCACACAGTGGGTAGGGACAGAAAGAGAGAGAATGAGAATCTTAAGCAGACTCCACGCTGAGTGCAGAGCCTGACACAGGGCTCGACTGAAACCAAGAGTCAGACACTTAACTGACTGTGCTACCCATGTGTCCCCTAGCCCACTTGATTCTTAAATTTTGGAAGAAATCTCAGGATGCTATCTTAGGCCCTCTTCTTTTCTCATTCTACATGCTTCCCATGAGTATTCACATTTACTTTTTAAGATATTAACTACTTCTATACTTTTTAAAAAATTTTATTCATTTGACAGAGAGAGATCACAAGTAGGCAGAGAGGCAGGCGGAGGGGGAGAGGGAAGCAGGCTCCCCGCTAAGCAGAGAGCCCAATGCAGGGCTTGATCCTAGGACCCCGGGATCATGACCTGAGCCGAAGGCAGACTTAACACACTGAGCCACCCGGGTGCCCTACTTCTATACTTAATGACTTCCAAATTTATATCTGTAGTCCAAACTTTTCTCCCCAAGGTCCAACCACATATCTAATTTCTTTTGAGACCTCTCCATTTGGAAGTTTTGTGCAACATCAAAATGATTAGACATAAAATCAAACTCCTTTTCTTCCCAAACCAGATTTTACTCTAGTGTTCCTACCTCAATAAATGAGGCACTTTTATACCCCTTTAGGCATTCAAATCAAAACCTCACAGTAATCTTTATTCATCCTCTACCCTCATGTCTTCATCCAATCCCCAACTCTCACAAAGAATTCCTGAATTAGTCCACTTTTCTTCATTCTTGCTCTACATTCCTAGTCTAAAACACCACCCATCTCTATCCTGGATGACCTCGGCAGCCTCTTAAAAGATTTTCAGAAATGGAATCTCCATTCTGAGGTCATAGAGATCTTTAAAAAATGCACATACAGGGGCGCCTGGGTGGCTCAGTGGGTTAAAGCCTCTGCCGTTGGCTCAGGTCATGATCCCAGGGTCCTGGGATCGAGCCCCACATCGGGCTCTCTGCTCTGCAGGGAGCCTGCTTCCTCCTTTCTCTCTGCCTGCCTCTCTGCCTAGTTGTGATTTCTCTCTGTCAAATAAATAAAATAAAAAAAAATGCACATACAGTTATGTTACTCCCTTAGCCTTAAATGGTTTCTACTACCTTTAGATAAAGCCCCAAATTTTTAACATGGTTTGAAATGGCCAGTGTTTAGCTCCATAATTTCATCTCTCACCATTCTTCTTCCTTGTTTTCTACACAAATCAGACTAATCTTTCTGTAGCTCCTTAAGTATGTAGCCTTCGTTTTTATCACCAGGCTTTCTAACATGCTATTCCCTCTGCTCAGAAAAATTCTGCCTGTTCTCTTCCTTCCGATTTCTCCTTCAGGTTTCAACTTACATATCACTTCTTTTTTTTTTTTTTTAAGATTTTATTTATTTATTTGACAGAGAGAGAGATCACAAGTAGGCAGAGAGAGAAGAGGAAGCAGGCTCCCCGCAGAGCAGAGAGTCCGATGTGGGGCTCGATCCCAGGACCCTGAGATGATGACCTGAGCCGAAGGCAGCAGCTTAATCCACTGAGCCACCCAGGCGCCCCTTACATATCACTTCTATAGCAAGTCCTTTCCTGTCCCTAAAATTTGCCTCCACAGCACACTGTATTTCCCATTCCATAACTGTTACCACACTTGTAAATTATTTGTTGGCATTTCTGAGTTTCTTTAAGACTGTACCATAAGTTCTTTGAAGGCAGGGATAGGGTGAATCTCATACACCATAGTGTTCCCAACTACATGGCACAAGGATTTCAAGAACTGAAAAGTATGGTTTTATCATTAAACAGAAATGGACAACTCAGGAGGTAGAGTGGATCTGGGAAGACCAGCAAAATAATGTGGGGAATAAAAAGAGTGTTTGGTTATTTATATAACAAATGAAAGACAAATTGGGGAATCAAGTAATACCAATACCACATTTAAGCTGCAACAATTTTAATCATTTTTTAATTTTTAAGGGATTAATATCTTAATTATTACAAGTCTGCAAATGATGGTTTACGTTAAAAAAAATCTATGAGTAGCCAGCTTATTCAGTATTTTCAACTAAAAATTCATTTAACACTCAACAAAATATTCATCAGTTACCTAATGACAAGGGTAAGACTATGCTATACACTAGGCAATGATTAATTTTTAAAGATTTTCAAATATTACTTAATTGACTATTTCTATTAAATACATACATAGAAATAGTGTCATATTAATTAAATGATAGGCTTGGTCTTGGGCAAATTACTTCTATTCTTTCTCCTTTATTCCCTCATTTATTAAATGTGGACAGTAATAGAATCTGTTGCAAAGGACTGTTCTGAGTATTAGATGAATTAACGTGAAAATTATCTGGTCTAATACTTGGCACACAATGACTACCCAAAGAGTGTTAGTTACCATGATACTTACATGGTATAATTCAAAACTTAAGAACATAAAGCAGAACATTTACTTCAATAAATAATAACAAAATGTTTGGTTCTATAGTCTTGCCAGAGTGAAGGTAGAGATATAAAAGGAAATAAAGGCATAAAGAGAAATGAGATAAATCCAGAGAAACACAGAAATAAAAAGAAATCCTAAAAGGAGAGGAAGAAACCCTGGTGAAAAAAACACAGCTCTGTTTTTAAAGTTTTGTTTTGTTTTTTAAGATTTTATTTATTTGACACAGAGAGAGAGAGAGACAGATAGAAAGATCACAAGTAGGCAGAGAGGCAGGCAGAGGGGTGTGGGGGGAAGCAGGTTCCCTGCTGAGCAGAAAGCCCAATGCGGGGCTTAATCCCAGGACCCTGAGATCATGACCCATGACCTGAGCCGAGGGCAGAGGCTTAACCCACTGAGCCACCTGGTGCCCCCAAAGCTGTTTTATACAAGCTTAAGCAGGTACCTGCCAATGGGCAGGAAGTCCCACGTTCCTGACTTAAAAGTTTTCTTGTTAAGTAGAATATATTCAAAAAGATTTTACAATATTTTCAGAGAAAGAAAACATAGGACTAGCGCTAAATAATAATAGAAAACACAATAGTCTTCAACAAGTATTGGAAAGGATAAAATTTCTATGGGAACCTCAACTTAATTTTTAAAAATCATTTGTATTCTGTTAATAACCTGTATAACAGAAACGAAAAAATGACCAATTGAATTTCTAGAGAGCCTCTTTTGTGAAAAATCATATGTGCATGTGCTCTGGCTAACTTTTTGTTCTTTTGGTTCAAAGAACTGTTCCTAAAACCTTTTATTTCCTTCTACAGATGTCCTTTCTCGTCAGGGAGAGATCAGACTCTCACCAGAACCTAAGGTCTAGGGAGAAGGGATAGCAGTTCTGGGTTATTGGGAGAGGAAAAAGACCTGATTCTAATCTTGGAAACCTCTTAATAACCTTGGGCAAATCAACTAGGAAAATAAAATGATATAAGTAGTTTTAATTAGACTAGTAATCCTTATTCTTTCCAAAAAAAGTGTCAACCAGTTATGTTATATTGCAAATTTTTAAAAAGTATTAACTGGTAATTACGTACAGGATAAGTTTAGTTTACATTGCTAATTAATCTTTGTGGCTAAATCTGTTATAACTAAAAGAGTAAATTAGAAAATAAACTCTCAGGCCATATTAAACATGTATTTTCAGATATCAGACGGCAAACACTCTTTACCTCAAAGTCATCGTCATCTCCCTCAGTGTAATGTGCATGGTTGTCTGGATTGTTCACTTTGTCCAACAGTTCGACTGCTAGGGCCCTAGAGAGACCTGGCTGTCCTACAAACGTATGCTAAGTCAAAAAAAAAAACAAAACAGAGTTTCATGAGTATGCTTTTATATCACTGTTTATAGAAAATGTTATTTGTAATTTTTCATTCAGTAACTATCAGAGACAAGCATATGGGAGTCTACTAATACAAATAAATTTGAGAACGTATTAGTAAAAATATTAATCAGAGAAACCATAATTATATATTATCAACTAAAGCACCCTTGTGGACTAAGTTTATAACATGAAAAATTTTTCTAAGTAAAGTTATCTAATCTACATTAGGTTGCAAAAGCACAACCTTGGCTATAACAACTAGACATTACTCATGTCACTATGGTGATATATATGCAAATGAATACTGAGATACAGTCCCTATCCCGGTAAGAAAAAAGCATGTGTATTCCGAATTTGCAAACATTTAATTCAATAACATTGTATAAATGTACAAAGATACATAATTCAATTTTGACATTTAAACAGTTTCCTTAGACAGCTGTAATCATTGACTTTTTCTAATATATATAAAAGTATTTTACGAATACACACAGAGCATTCTATAAATTTACACAAGAAACCAAGGAAGATGACAGCAACATTTTAAAGAGTTTTCTTTAAGGCAGGGGTTGGCAAACTAAAGCTAATGGGCAAAATCTGGGGCACTGCCTCTTTTTGTAAATCAAGTGTTGAGTATTAAAACCAAACCCATTCGAGTATACTGTCTATGGCTGCTTTTGTGCTTCAATGGTGAAATTTAGAAGTTGCAACAGAGACTGTGACCCCAAAGCCTAAAAATATTTACTATCTAACTTTTCTCAGAAAGTTTGCTGACCCCTGCAGTATGAGATCACTAAATTTTTATATTAAAAATCCTAAATACTTTTATTCAAGTGATATGCCTATTTACTGCATGACTACAGAAAATTCTTCTATAATTTAAATTGACTTACAGTCAGAAGTCTTTCAGCAGTTGGTCTTTTTTTGGGGTTTTTGGTTAGTGCTATTTTGACAAAATTATGGAATGTTGATGACCTTCAAACAAAAAAAGACATGTACAAAAATATTTCACTACTATTAGTTTTTTGGTGTTACTAAATAAAACTAATTTATAAGCAGTTTGAAAGTCTGAAACACACGATTTTTCTCTTAGGCCTCTTAGCTCTATATAAGACAAAAAACAAAACCCAAAGCACAGTATATTCCTTGAAAACAGGTATCAGGTTCCTCTATAAGTAAAATGAAATTAGTGAGCAAAACAGTAACACATAACCTCTAAAAAATACACAAAAAATTAGAAATGGGCAGATGTGTCATTTAAAATCTTGTATTCTAGGTGCCACTTAGGAATCAAAATGGCATTTCCTCATTGGTTAAATTTATCTAATATATAAATGTTTTCCTATACCAAAAGAATGGCATGGAGGTATGGGGTAATGTAAAAGATTATCTAAACTCTTATAGGGTCACTGAATTTCTTAGGAATGAGAGCAATCACGTAGCAGTTCTCTTGCCAAGAAATCAAACCACTGCATTATATTTGGTGACTTGTGGTAGGAATAACAGAGTCAGAGAGTACCCTGAGACTGGCAAAGGTACTCCAAAGGCAGCGACTGCTCTGGAATCTGACTGAATTCAGCTGTGAGAGCTAGTAGTCATTCATTCCTGAATGAATATCCAGTCATAACTGCCAGAAAATCCTCCAGTTCCAGTTGCTTAGGAGCTTATGGTAAAAAGGATTAGGAAGAAATCCTTATCACCACAAAAGAATACAGCCACAGTAGGATATAAACTCCTTTATTTCCAGTGGAATTTTCCCTTCGCTCCTGGCATCATCCCCAGAATGGCCTGGATCCTAAGTAATACTTTATGTACATAGATGGGCCAGTAAAACACAAAACAGTAGTTTAGAACCTCTTTTGGGGACAGGCCTCTTAGAATCTGAAACAAGATGTGGACTGTCTTCCTAGAAGAATGAATATACACACAGAATTTGGGGAGCCCATGGGCATCTTCCAATAAGAGATCCATTAAATCTAGATGAAGAATTCTGAATTTAGGAACTTGGAAACTTTTATTTGTATGGTCTCTTTTATTACATGCATGGGAAAACATTACCAGAAAATAATTTTCAATTTTTATCATCCAATTAAAGATGTCTTAATGGACTTTAAGAAGAGGCAAACAGAGAAAGTCAATTATCATATGGTTTCACTCACTTGTGGAACATGAGGAATAACAAGAAGGACATTAGGAGAAGGAAAGGAAAAGTGAATTGGGTAAATCGGAGGGGGAGATGAAGCATGAGAGACTGTGGACTCTGGAGAAACAAACTGAGGGTGTTGGAGGGGAGGGTGGTGGGGGGATGGGTGAGCCTGGTGGTGAGTATTAAGGAGGGCATGAATTGCATGGAGCACTGGGTGTGGTACATAAACAATGAATCTTGAACACTGAAAAAATAAAATTTTAAAAAAGAGGCAAACTGCTTTACTACTAAGACGAAGAAGAAATTAGGAAAATAAATAAAATGTTTTTGAATATTAGGTATGGAAGGCAGAAAAAGTCAACAGTGATAAATGTCATGGTACTTGGGAAATATTCATATTACCTTCCATAAAAGTCAACATGTCATTCATTAACAGAAGTAATAGGATCCAAGGCAAAGATATGAATCTCCGAAATTTTATTTTAATTTTTTATTTTTTTCTAAAGATTTTATTTATTTGACAAAGAGAGACAGCAAAAGAGGGAACACAAGCAGGGGGAGTGAGAGAGGGAGAAGCAGACTTCCTATTGAGCAGGGAGCCCGATGGGGCTCGATCCCAGGACTTTGGGATTGTGACCTGAACCGAAAGCAGATGCTTAATGACTGAGCCACCCAAGCACCCCAAATCTCCAAAATTTTAATCTATTCATCTCCAATGATTTCCTCACCACTTACCCAAGCTTCTAAAAAACTAAGAAAATGATTAGAGTTTTACCAGAGATAATCATAAAAATCTTTTGCATTGACATGGTGATGTGGATTTGTTCCTATTTCTTATTACTCTAAGTTTCTAAGGAACTGGAATTATCAAGAAAATAAACCTATATCCTTGCCACAGCTCTGCAAGTAAATTAGACACATAACTTCAGGAAAACTGTTTAATAGCTCTGGGCTTCAGTTTTATTGTCTATAAGATAAGGGAACTGAACCTGTCTCCTTTTCATCTGTAAAATTCTATAAATCTATCTATACATTCATTAACTTACCATTTTGTTTTGTCCTTTAGTTTTGGAGGCTGAAAATTACTTTTTGACATTAAGAAGAGGGCCCTGGAATAAAATTTTCAGTTAAAGAGCAATGTTGAAATACTTTTATTACTTCATCTAATAATCAGAATGAATATTCTGTAATGCATTTATACAAATTATTAAATACGTAGGCACTGATGAAAACTGGTATGGAATATGGAAATTAAATTTAAAAAGATATTATTAATAATATTTTTAAAAAATATATTTTATTTATTTGACAGAAATCACAACTAGGCAGAGAGGCAGGCAGAGAGGAGGAAGCAGGCTCCCTGCAGAGCAGAGAGCCCGATGTGGGGCTCGATCCCAGGACCCTGGGATCATGACCTGAGCTGAAGGCAGAGGCTTTAACCCACTAAGCCACCCAGGCGCCCCCAAAAAGATATTATTTTTCTTAAAGTTTACCAATAATGTGGTTTTTAATATGTTTATATGTATGTATGTAATCTCTATACCCAACATGGGGCTTTAATTTACAACCCCGAGATGTAGAGTCCCCTACTCTACCAACTGATCCAGCCAGGAACCCCTGGAAATCAAATTTTTTATATTTCAGATATCTTATAGAAAATTTATCCTAGGTATAGAGAGGATATTTAAATTTCAAACAAGCTCTTATTCACAAGGTAAAGCTACCAAATGTTAGAGAAGGGTTTTATTACAACACTTAACATACATAACTAGCACTGTATCTTATGCACAAGTATATATAATTATGTATCATTTTGTAACACAGAGATATATTACTCTAACATTAGGTTGTATGCTTAATGGAAGATTTGTCTCTATAATTATTTTGGGTATACAGGCAAATTATATGTACTTCCTAGTCTTTTCCCCTCTTTCAGATAATAATTTTCCACCTTTTCTCATTATGATGTAGAAGTCAACGTGAATGAGGACTTTATGAATTCACCTTTGACTCACTTTCTAGGGCTGTGGGAGCAAAAGGATGGAAGATTTAAGAAGGAAATTCTAAAATGCTCTATTTCAATATTTTCTACAAAACCCTTTCAGGTTTCTATGCAAACTCCTTAGTCCTGTTTTAAATATCAAAGATATTTTTTTTTAAATGAAATGATTCCTATATAAAGATTATATTACTACTACCCTGAGACATTATTTCAAATCATCTGCTCTTTAGTTTTTATTTAACCAATTATTATAATTACATTAGGTAATTTTACATTGCTTTTCACTAATAATCAATTTTTCATGTTGCTTTGGTTTATACATATGTAATAGCTGCCACTAATGGCTAAAAGAATTTGCTTAACAATTCACTAACTAAAAAAAAAATTTTTTTAAAACCATATAATTTACCAGCTATTGGACATTTAGGTTTTTTCCCCTTATTAACCTGAAACGGGTAATTCTTAGCTTTACCTTTACTTGGATTATCTCCTAAGTATAATTTTCCAAGTAGTAGAATCAATGAAACATTTGTATTGCCCATAACAAGTAATATCAAATTATTTTCCTGAAGGTCTCTACTTAATGGCATTCCAGCTGAAAGCAATCTTTTACCTTGTGTATCTTTAGTTACTTATGAGGTCAAATAGTTTTTCAAGTTTCTTTGTATCTTTTGTATCATAAACAATCTATCCTTTTGCCCATAGAGTCACTAAATGAATTCTTTATGTAATATATACTAATCTACTATCTATCCATCATGCTAGAAGAACACTTGCCCCACTCTGTTTTCTTTTCAACTTTATACTATTTAACAGTTCAAATTTTAGCACAATTTGTATTTTCCTTCAAAGTACTAAAAATCCTTTCAAACGCTCTCAAATATTTTTTTCTGAGAGACAATATATCCTATAATGTAAATACTAATTATGCTAAGCAAAGCTACTTCTTCATTATCCCTTGACAAAAGAAAAGTAAACAAAATAAAAAAAGAATAGAAAAAAAATCTCATCTGCATCCTTTATCATTTGATTATAATTCAGCTTAGAACAGAAAAAGAAACAGGTTCAATTGATGGAAGAATGAATGTAAAGACTTAAAAAAGCTTTTTGAATGATAACTGCCATGTTCTAGTATGATTATTAAAGATTTGTTTTACGGAAAATCTTCAAATAGTACTGACAATTCACCCCATGCTGCCTTAGGAACAGCAATAGAAGAGAGCAAATGTTAGGTGCAATTATTACCCCTAGGTCCCTTACAACACCTTTACTATTTTGACATATTTGAAAATGAGCTGGGAACACCCAGATTATCAATATTTCATTCTCCTCAAAGACTTTATTAATAACTATATAATTGTAGATAGTAAGAACACCTCATTGGATGGAGATCAAACATAGGTGGTTGGAGTTCTCCAAGTTCAATCGCTGTTATTCCCACTGCCCAGATATCACAGAGCTGGTTGTAGCCACCATTCTTTTCCACTGCTGCAACTTCTGGGGCCATCCTAGAGGGAATCAGTGAATATAACATCTTTAGTTTTTAAAAGTGACAGGAAATCTGCTATTTTTTGTTAGATTCACCGAACTAGAGGAAAAGAGGCTGACAGATGTTTACTAGGAAAAGACTTAGTAAAGAAAGTATATATACAGATACATCTTTTAAAATTCAGTATTTAAAAACCTTGGGATCTTCTCTGAAGATTCGTGCTCTGAGGAAAACTTATGTTGTCTTTAGTTTCTGTTTTGTGAATCTTGTCATATAATACCGGAAAAGAAAAGGATACCTAAATCTCTATGATGGTCAGAAATGTTCCCAAAGGAGGTGAGAATGAATCAGCAGGGCGCTAAGGCAGGGTGAAGAGCCTTAACGTTTTAGTCAGAGGAAACAAGTGCAAATGCAGGGAGAGAGAGAGCACGGAACACCTGGAAAGGTGATAGGACAGTGCTATTCAATGTATGATCTACAGCCCTACGTGGAGCCATAAACTGCTTGTTATGAGTTTATGTTAAGTACAGAAATTGAAAGTATTAACTTTTGTCCCAAATACATGATCATTTTTTAGTAATCCATTTCTAACTTAGTTTTTAAAAATTTCAGTCTATCATGAGCAGGGAATTTTAGAAAATTGGTTGTTCACCACAGTTAGTTTGAGAGAGTCTCAAAAGTATTTGCAAAACAAGCCTCAGAGGTAGGAGCTAGATAATGAATGGCCTATACTGATTATATAAGGAAGCTTAGACTTTATTGTGAAAACAGGGTAATTCTGAGGGGTAAACTTGATCTAAAAGTCATGGCAATGTGAAGGACATGAGAGGAGATAAAAACAGAGTCAGATGAATGAGTTCAAAGCCTATTTCAAAAATGCAAGGGAAAAAAGATAAACGGCTTTCCAAATGCAGTGGCAGAGGGGACTGAATGAAAGGGGTTGACAGAAGAGATTGATTTGAGTATGAAATGCTTGTGGGTATTGGAGTAGAGCTATTATCAAAAAACTGTGAATGTGGGGCGCCTGGGTGGCTCAGTGGATTAAGCCGCTGCCTTCGGCTCAGGTCATGATCTCAGGGTCCTGGGATCGAGCCCCGCATCAGGCTCTCTGCTCCGTGGGGAGCCTGCTTCCTCCTCTCTCTCTGCCTGCCTCTCTGCCTACTTGTGATCTCTCTCTCTGTCAAATAAATAAATAAAATCTTTAAAAAAAAAACAACTGTGAATGTATCTAAGATTGAACTTAGTAGCTGAGTTGTAGTTATTGTTTGGGATTCAGTGATACATAATGATGGCATTTGAAATTATAAAGTATAAATATTACACAGGAGAAATACTCTTTTTTTACTGTTTACTATTTTAAAACTAATTTATATTAAATGTCCACAAGGTAGAAGTTGCTTTTATTTTTTATTTATTTTTTAAAAGAGTTTATTTATTTGAGAGAGAGAGCATGAGTAGGGAGAGGAGCAGAGGGAAAGGGAGAAGCAGACTTTCTGCCAAACAGGGGGCCCGATGTAGGGCATGATCCCAGGACCATTAGATCATGACCTTAGTTGAAGGCAGACACTTAACTGACTGAGCCACCCAGGCACCTCTGGAAGTTCCCTCAACATGTATTTAGATTACAAAAAGTTAAATAGCACAATGTCTCTCAGCTTAAAGGGGGTTAGGGATATAAAATACATACATTAAAAATATGCAGATGTACCTGCTGTATGAAGTACTATGTACATAAGAATGAATATAGAAGTAAAGAGAAGAAAATAATTACAGTGGAACAAAATGACGAAATGCAAGTTTCACAGAAGTTGAGCTAGAACCTCAAGAAAGCATATGGGTTTCAGCTCTTCTGCCCACCAGAATCAGTAGTGGTAGGTAAGTGTAGCACCAAGTTGACCAGAGTGTTGCACTTCCTGGCGCAGTGGGAAGCCAAGCTATGATTGCTCAGTCTACCATGTGTGAAGAAAGGCACAGTATGCACCACTTTTAAGACAGGGCAGGACTTAAACAGAGCAGACAGATACACTAGGGGAGTAATAATACCTAATATAATCAGGGTACAAAAAACAAATTTTGACTAGAGAAGAATGTTCACAGGGGAGGACAATCACAGAAAGAGACTGAGGAAGGAAATAGGCATACTCTAACTTTGCTATGTTTTCTTTTAATTTTCACTTAAGTGATATTTATTGGGCCTTTATTTTTCCTGTTGTTATAATTGATATGTGTTGACAAAGAGAATTTAGACTATATGGAAGAAAACAAGTCAAACATTATCCCACTCAAAGACAGCCACTCTTTTACATATTTACATCCATAAGTTTTACTCATACATGTATCTTCTTCTATAACATGGCACTATGCTACTTTTCATCTTACATGTTATTTTTAATCTTGCTTTTTTGAATAATAATATATCATGAGCCTATCCACTGACCATTCGCCTTTTACAAGAGAATTTTCCTTCTAGCAATTTATTCCATAGATCTGAATAAACGTACATAATTTCCTTAACTAGTTCTTCTTGCACGTGCATACCTTCCCTCAGTTTTTCATTATTAAAGTATAGTGATAAAGTTCTTCATATAATAATCTGTGTCTCTCTGATAAATTACTATAAGCAGAATTCAGACTAAAAAACATAAACACTGTTAAAGGTTTCTGAAAAACATTATTGCCAAATTATCCTTCAGAATAGTTCTAACAATTTCCACTTTCACTGTCAAATATTTAGTGACAGTGATAGGCATTACCTAATATTTGTGATTCCAAATATTTTCCAATTCAGTGGAAAGAATGGTGTTGTTTGATTAATTTACATTTTTGGTCATCATTAGGGGAAATAATTTTCGTATTTCATGACATATGTATTATTTTAATAACTCTGCTTCTAATGAAATACATTCTACTGATTTATTAAGAACTTATATATTAAAGATATTATAACATTTTGTCATTAAAAAAATTTTTTTTGATTTATTTATTTGTGAGAAAGAGCACAAGCAGGGGGATGGGAGGGGTTAGAGGGAGAGAAAGAAGCAGACTTCCTACTGAGCAGGGAGTCAGATGTGGGGCCTGATCCCCAGACCCTGGGATCATGACCTGAGCCAAAGGCAGAGGCTTAATCAATTGAGCCAGCCAGGTGCCCCTATTTTGTCATATTTTAGTGGATATTTCCCGATTTGTTATTTTCAATTTCACTTTTGTTCAACCTAGTGTTCAACTTTAAATTTTCATGTAGTTAAATCTATCAATTTTTCCTTTAATGTTTTATGCTTTTATGATAAGAAAGCTTTACTCCTTTTTTTTTTAATTTTATTTATTTTATTTTAGAGAAAGAGTGAGAGAGCAGGAAAAGGGGCAGAGGGAGAGGGAGAGAACCTGAAGCAAATTCTGTACTAAGCACAGAGCCCTATGAAGGGCTTGTTCTCACAACCCTGAGATCATGACCTGAGCTGAAACCAGGAGTTGGATGCTTAACTGATTAAGCCACACAGGCACCCAGGCTTACTCAACTTTTAAAGGAGATAATCACTGATAGTTCATTTGGTTTCACTTTTATATTTAACTATTTCCATAAACAATTTGTTTTGGCATTAGGTAAGAGGTATGGAGCGACATTAAATTTCTTTCCAAATAGTAAGTTACCCAAACACTGCATATTTAAAAATCCAACCTTTCATACAAACTTTAACTGTCACCTTTCAAAATGTTCACTAAATTATTTTATATATTAAGGCTTATTACTAGCTTTTGTATTATATTTCAATTATCTATCTTCATTGATGAAAGCAGTGTTTTAGAAAGATCATTTTGTCAGTACTTGGTAAGATGTATGAATTTTAAACAACCAGAAAGTGAAGTCCTGGATTAAAAGAGAATCAATACCAAAAGCAGGCTAATAAAATGACAAGGGATTATAAATAAGAGTCTTTTTTAAAAAAAAATCTCATAGCTATAAGTCAGTCCTCTTAATACAAAACTCCAGGGACAAGAGGAATTATTAGCACTTTAACACAGGGAAAGCTGGACAATAAAAATGGGTATCAAAGTTCCCTAACCCAATCACAAGTATGACAATATCAAGGAGCATGCAGATTTCCAGACTTTAAAATATCAATTGTATCATTAAGTATCTATGCTGATCACCAACTCTGAAGAAATGAAAATGCACAAAATCTAATCATAATAATATCTTACCAGTAGGGAGTGCCAATGAAAGATTTTCTCTTTGCAATGGTGGCTGTTATTTTTGCAGCCACGCCAAAGTCAGCTAGGAAGAAAATTGAATAAAAATTTTAGTTCTTTCAATAAAGTTACGCACATTTCTAAATTTCACCCTTAGGCATGGCATTACTGTAAGGAAATAGCATTAATTTCACCCTTAGGCATGGCAATAGTAATGCTAAGGAAATGTATATAAATTGAGTGCCTAAATATTTTCTTACTTGGTTTATAACATTCATTAAAGGAAAATCATTTTTTGGCACTTTACCAGAATGAAACATACTTTATAAAGAACCAAGTTAATAAAAAATTAATTATAAACACACTAAAGTTAATTAGGGGAAAAAAAGAAAAAAAATAAACCACCCACCTAGATGCCGTTTACTCTAACACAACTAGAGTAGTATTTTGGTGCTATTAAAGAAAGTCTTTTTTTTTTCTATACTTTTTTTATTGTTGTTACACATGACTGTAAAAAACTAAATACACATATAGTTCATTTTTATCATTTAACTAACACCTCAGGGAATCTACTATTATTCTCCTTAACTATTAATGTTGATGACTGAATAATGTTCCATAAGTGATTTATTATAGTTTAACAGTTTTTTTTTTTTAAAGATTTTTATAATTTATTTATGAGAGAGAGACACAAAGAGAGACAGGGAGAGAGAGCCAGCAAGCACACGGAGGAACAGAGGGAGATGGACAAGGAGGCTCCACGCTGAGTGCCAACCCCTTTGTGGGGCTCCTTCCCAGGACCCTGAGATCATGACCTGAGCCGAAATCAAGAGTCAGATGCTTAACCTACTGAGCCACCCAGTTTAAGTGTTTTCTATTGCTAGCCCTATGTTTGTTCTTTTTTCTGTTATAATGTATAATTAATAATTCTACATATACAGATTTTTTTCTTTAGGGAGTATAATTACTGGCTCAAACATGAATATTACTGAGATTCTTGATATGAATATTAAGCTTGTACAATGTTAATTCTCAATTAAAATTAATTTTATTAAATCTTTTTGGGAAAAAATTTGAGGAACTGGAAATAACATACCTAATTTTACATCACCATGATCTGTCAATAAAATATTTGCACCCTAAAACAAAAATATAAATATAAATACTATTGAATTAGCATCATAAAACTCCTTCCAATAGTTATTAATTTAAGCATATTAAATGAACTTACTTTGATATCTCTATGCATTTTGCCCTTAGTATGCAAATAGGCAAGACCCTGAAGTTAAAAAAAAAAGTATGCATTAGCAAAAAAGCAAACTTAACACCTACATTTATTAGTAAATCTTTTTACTAATAATCAATGTTTACTGTATTTCAAATTCATTTTCTGATAAAAATCAGAAATACTTTACTGCAATACCATCACCACAATCAAGATAATGAACATATCCATTACTCCCAAAAGTCCCTCTTACATACAAATGCTGGTCTCTTTTCTATCACTACTGATTTAAATTTTCTATAGTTTTATGTAAGCTGAATTATACAATATTTTCTTTTTTGTCTCATCCCTTTCATTCACAATAATTAGTTTGAGATTCCTTGTTAATGTGTATATCAATAGTTCATTCTTCTTTGAGTAGTATTCCTTTGTACAGATATATCAGAATTTGTTTACACATCCACCTGTTGATAGACATTTGGATTATTGGACTGTTTACAGTTTTTGGCTTTTATAAATAAAGTTGTCATTAAGGTTCATATACAAGTATTGGTATGATCTGCACCCCCCTCAGGTAAATACCTCGCAGTGTAATGGCTGAATTCTATGGTGGTAATAAATTTAAACTTTTAGGTAACTGCCAAACTGTTTTCCAAAGCAGCTGTACCATTTTATATTGAAACCAGCAGTGTATGAGAATTTCAGTGATCCATATCCTCATCAACCTTCTTATGGTTAGTCTTTTTATTTTTAGCCATTCTTTGGTGAAGTGTCTGGTTTTTGTTTTTTGTTTGTTTTTGAAGCTCCAAGTGACTTTATTAAGCACGATTCACAAGTTGGGCGGCATCCCATCTATCAAGTAGAGGAGAGCTCCAAGGAGTCTTACAAAATTTCTAGGAAATAGGGTGGGACAAGAAGTTATTAACAAGAGAAGAACTGTTTCAGGCAGGGTCACCTTCCCTTAAAGGGGATGGAGAGGGCCCGTGTAATAGATTCTTCACTGATGTGGGTCAGGACTTTTTCGATCAGCATCAGTGAAGTGTCTGTTCAAATCTTTTGTCCATTTGTCTACTGGGCTCTTGTTTTTATTATTACTGACTTTTGAGTTATTTACGTCCTCTGGATACAATTGTATTCTTGATCAGATATACACTTTACAAACATCTTCTAATCTCCAGTTTCTCTTGTCATTCTCTTAACAGTGTCTCTAGAAGAATGGAAGTTTTCAATTTTAATAGTCTAATTTACCAAGATTTTCTTTTATGGATCATGCTTTCCATGTTATGCCTGAAAATGCTTTGCTTAATTCAAGACCACAAAATTTTCTCTTGTTTCCTTCTAGCAGTTCTAGTTTTAGGTTTTAACATTCAGATCTATGATTACTTTTAGGTTTTTACATATGATATGAAGTATAGAAGTTCATTTGTTGGCATATGGATGTCCAATTATTCCAATACCATTTATTGAAAAGTCTATATTTTCTTCACTGATTTGTCTTTTCAACTTTCTTAAAAATCAGCAGTCCATATATGTGTAGATTTAATTCTGGTCTTTCTATCCTGTTCCAGTGAGCTACTTTTCTACTCTTACGACAATGCCTCTATGTTTTGATGAATATAGTTTTATAAGTCTTAAAATTGCTGTTGGTTCTCAAATTTTATGTTCCTTTTTAAAGCTGACTATTCCAGGTTCTTTGTACATCCACAGTGATTTCAGAATGAACATCTCAATTTCTACAAAAAAAGTGCTTCCATGGATTTTGTTTGGGATTGCACTGAATCTATAGGTCAACTTGGGGAGAACTGGCATCGTAACTACTGTTTAATCTCCTGATCCATGAATATGGTATAGTTCTCCATTTACTTAGGTCTTCGTTAGTTTTTCTTATCAGTTTTGTAGTTTTTAGTAAGCATGGATTTACATATCTTTTGTCATACACATTCCCTTAAGAATGTCATATTTTTTGTTATTGTTATTATAAAAGTTCTAATTGTCTGTTGCTAGGGTATAGAAATCCAATTGATCTTGTACATGGATCTTGAATCCTGCAAACATTATAGCCTCACTTATTAGTTCTAGAAGCTACTTTGTAGATTCTATTCCATTTTTTACATAAATGATTATATGGTGTGTGAATATAGTTTTACTTCTTACTTTCTCATCTGGATGCCTTTTATTTCATCTTTTTCTTATTGCCCTGGCTGAAACCTCCAGTACAATGTTGAAAACAAGTGATGAGAGCAGACGTTCTTGTGCTGTTTGATTGATCTTGGTGGAAAAACATACAGCATTTCATCATTAAGTATGACATAGTTGTAGGTTTTTCATAAGTGTTCTTTATGAGGTTGAACAAGTTCCTTTCTACTCCTGGTATGCTCAGAATCTTTATGAGACATAAATGCTGGATTTTGCTAAATCCTTTTTCTTTGTTTATTTATGATGATCATAACGGTTTTCTCATTTTGTTTGCTACTATGGTCAATTACTTGAAATAATTTTTGAGCATTACATCAAAATTGCATTCTAGGATAAACCCTACTTATTGATGATGTATTGTCTTTTCAAATATGTTGTTGTATTACCCCTGCTAACCTCTTATTTTCCTTTTAAAGTTTTGTATCTGTGGTTATGAAGGATACTATTAGTCTGTAGTTTTGTTCTCTTGCAGTATTTGATTTTGGTTTTGGAGAAATGCTGGTCCATAAAATCATTTGGGAAGTAGTCATTCTTTACACTGTATTTTCTAGAAGAGTTTGTGTAGAATTGACATTATTTCTTTTTTAAATGTTTGGTAGAATTTATGTATCTACATGATCTGACTTGGGAATTTTCTTTGTGGGAATATATATAAACATTCTGTGGTAATATCTACGTTCATTCCTAATATTTGTTATTTTTAATTTTCTCTTAGAAGATGATTAATTTTATTGATTATTGATCTTCTCAAAGAATCAGATTTTGGTTTTATTGATTTTTTCATATTTTTCTGCTATTTCACTGACTTCTACTCTTTATTATTTCCTTTCTCTGCTTACCTTGGATTTAATTTGATTTTTTTAAAAAATTTTCTTAAGGCGGAATTTGAAGATATTAATTTCAGATCTTTTTTCCCTTTCTAATAGAAGTGCTCAGTGCTATAAACTTCCCTCTAAGTATTGCTGTAGGAATACCCCAAATCTTCATGTGTTATGTTTTCATTTCATTTGGTTCAAAATACTTTTTAGTTTCTCTTCTGATTTCTTCTTTGAGCCATAGGTTACTTAACAGTGCTTTATTTAGTTTCCACATATTTGGAAATATTCCAGAAATATTTCTGTTAATTTTTAATTTAATTCAATGTGATCAGAGAACATATTTTGTATGACTTTAATCCTCTAAAATGTATTAAGACATATTTTATAGCTCAAAATATGGTCTATCATGATAAATGCTCTAAGGGTACTTGAGAAGTATATGTATCACACTGTTAGACTGAAATGTCAGTTAGGTCAAGCTGGTTGGTTTTATTGATTTTCTGCCTACTTGCTCCACAAAATTATTGTGAGAGGGGTATATGTGATTATAATTGTGTGTCTATCTTCCTTACAATTCTCTCAGTTTTTGCTCTTTTATTTTGAAGCTGTGTTATTGGGGGCTTAAACATTTAGGGTTGTTACATCTTTGACGAAGTGGCCCTAAAGTGTTAGTCTTTGCTCTGAAGTCTACTTTATCTGATATTAATAACGACCACTCCAAGTTCCTCTTTAATACTTAGTATGATATATCTTTTTCTTTACTTTTGACTATTTGTGTTTTTATAAAAGTACAGGCAGCATCTAGTTGGGTCTTACATTTTTCCATTCTGACAATCTCTGCCCTTATTTATTTTTTTAAAAAATTTTATGTAATAATAATTATTTGTAATAGGATGTACAGCATGATGATTTGATATAGACATACATAGTGAAGTGATTATTTGAGTCAAGCTAGTTAACAAATCATCCCTTCATAGTTACTGGTTTGGGTTCTTTTTGTAACAAGAGCACATGAAATTTACTCTCAATATATTTCCAGTATTCAGTACAGTATTATTAACTATTGTCATGCTGTACATTAGTCATCAGTCAATCTATCTGGCTGCAACTTTATAGTCTGACCAACATCTATCTCTGCATTTCTCATCCCTGACCCCCAAGCTCCTGGTAGCCATCATTCATTCCACTCTCTACATTTTTAAGTTCAACTGTTTTAGGTTCTACATATAAGTGACTTATGCAGTCTTTGTCTCTAGTGCCTGGCTTATTTCACTCAGTATAATGTCCTACGTTCAAATATGTTGTCACAAATGACAAGATTTCCTTCTTTTTAGGATTGAATAATATTCCACCATATATATACACTATGCCTTCTCCATTCATCTGTCAACAGATACCAAAGGTGGAAGTTTATCAGCATAATAGAATTTCAAAATTGGAACTAATCTTGGTAGATTAGTAATGGCATCTTACTAATTAGATGGGCATTAGGAGGGCATCCTTACTGATGATCATTTTATACTTGGGGAATTAGAACCATAAAAAGATTGTTAGTCATATACCAGGGTCAGAATGCAAATTCAAGTTTTCGTTTTCTTTTTTACTACCATTTAATACTCTATCCATTACTTAAAGCAATGACCTTGGGAAATTAAAATTAAAAAAAGAATCTGTGAACAATTCTCTGCTATGATGTCTGATTAGTTTTGTATTTTATGTGAATACAAAAAGTAGATTAGATATCTAAGTTATGAGACTATTACAGAAATATATATATATGAAAAATATATATATATGATGAATTTACTTTTGTACATTTAACACTCAGATTTGACATGGTATGTCTTCTAAAGCATGAGGAAACCAATTCTTAGAAATTAGAGTTTTCTCTTAAGTCAATCTCCCAGTTTCTAAAATATGGAAAAGTAACATACAGAACATCAATTTCACTTGTAAATAAAATACAAGACCTAGGAAATGTAGGGACAGAAGCATTAATTAACAATTATCAGTTGTAAATTACCAAAATAAAAAATGTAATCACTACTACTTAATTCCGAATTTAAATGCTTTAAAGGATATGAACAAAATTATTATTTGCTAGTTTTTCAAGGCACTAAAAAACAACTACATTGGGAGAAATGCTGCATACTCTATACTTTATTAAAGGGTTACAATCTGGTTAAACACGCTAAAAGCTCTCACAGGTTCTGAAAGAAGTAAAGAAACTTCTGATTTAATATAATGCTGACCAAAACTATAAAATGGGGTTCTGCTATCAATAATACTTATTAATAATCACATAGAACTAGAAGTTCCAGATAACATTCTGGGTTATGGTTTGCTAATTTATTCTCATTTTTGGGAGAAACAGTAAAAGACTTCATGTTTTATGCAAAAGGATTCCTTATACTGTCATAAATCTTAAAAGGAAAGACAACTTGTTACGATTGAGAAGTTTGGTGATTCATTCACAAAAACCAATTCACACCTGTGGCTTTCCTTAGCTCTGCAGCAACTGAGGGCCAAGCTTGACAAAATGGAACACCAGACATCACCACTGTTTAAATCAGCATCAGTTTAAATGAATTCTTGTGACTCATTCAAAAATAAAGAACCAGGCTTGCAGAATTACAATATGAGAGGTTAACAGAAAAATCATTTGGTTTACTCTTTTTCTTTAGGGCAGATCATCATTTTATAGTTTTCAATTGTGAAACTAGAACTGCCTTTCTATCCACATAAGCAAATGTATTACCTGTAAAGTTTCTCTGCACACATAGGCTATTTGCAATTCTGATAATGGCCCAGTAACTAGGAAAAAAGAGAGATCACATTATTATAGATTTCAATATAACAGATTAAAAATAGTCTACCTTAAAAATGACAAACTATTATAAAACTTCCGTACATATCATTGGGTGACTTCTCAACACAAACATACATTATTCTTATAATCAGGAAACAAAAAGAAAGTAAAGTTGAGAACTTCAAAATTTACTTTAAAAATGGAAGATTTACTCTGTAACAACTTCGGTAACTGAAAATATAGGCATTCACTACATGCAAAGCATAGTACTAGGCATCATAGGACATTCTATAGAAAACAATAGAAATGATCTTAATTCTGAACAATTTTTCTAAAATAAAGCCAAGTAATAAGATAAACATCATAATTAATTACAGTTATATAAAAAAGTAGAGAACCATAGAAAATCAATTGTTGAAATATATTGAAAGGCAATATTTTATTACTTTATTATATTGTATATATTATATTATATATAATATATTATAAATTATATTATTATAAAATATATTATATAATATATTATATATAATATATAAAAATATATTTATATATAATTATATTATATTATATATTATATATAATTATATAATATATAAATATATATAAATTATATATAATATAAAATATATATTATATTTATATATTATTATATATATTATATATTATAATATAATATAGTATATATATTTATTATATTTATTATACTTTATTAAAAGTCAACATATTATTTCTCTAGAATAATTCTTTATTATATTTTTCAAAACAGGAAGGCTTGATCCAGAACCTTACCTAAGTATCCAGGTAATTTTTCTTCTTTTTTTTTTTAAAGATTTTATTTATTTTTATTTTAGGGAGAGAGAGAGAAAGAGTGTGTGAGCAGGGGAAGGGTAGAGAGAGAGAGAATCTCCAGCAGACTCCTTGCCAAGCACAGTGCCCAAGGCGGGGCATAATCTCAAGACCCTGAGAGATCATGACCTGGGCTGAAACCAAGAGGTGGTTACTCAACCACATGAGCCACCCAGGTACCCTATTTTCTTTTAATTTTTTCAAGATTTATTTATTTTAGAGAGACAGAGAGAGAGAGAGAGAGAGAGAGAGTATAAGCAGGAGGGCCAAAGGGAGAGAGAATCTCAAGCAGACTCTGCACTAAGTGCGAAGCCCGATGTCGGTCTCAATCTCACAACCCTGAGATCCTGACCTCAGTTGAAACCAAGAGTCAGAGTCTTAACCGAATGCACCACTCAGGTGCCCCTTCTTTTTTAAATTTATTTGAAAGAGAGATCGAGCTCATGTGTGCTTGGAAGGAGGGGCAGAAGGACAGGGAGGGAGACTCTCAAGCAGACTCCGGGAGCCTGGAGCCTCATGGGGTGGGGAGCTGGGGGAGGCAACCTTGATCTCATGACCATGAGATCATGACCTGAGCAGAAATCAAGAGTCAGATGATTAACAGACTGAGTCACCGAGGCACCCCAAGGTCACTTCTGACAACCAGGTCTTTATTATGAAATATAAAATCCTTTTGTTAAGTACCAGACACAAAAAATATGCCTTTCAGGGATGACTGGCTCAGTTGGTTAAGTGGCTGCCTTCGGCTCAGATCATGATCCCAGGGTCCTGCGATCGAGCCCCACATTGGGCTTCCTGCTCAGCAGAGAGCCTGCTTCTCCCTTTCCCTCTGCCTGCTGCTCTGCCTACTTCTGCTCTCTCTCTCAATCTCTCTCTGTGTGTCAAATAAATAAATAAAATCTAAAAAAAAGTTAACATTAAAAAATTATATTTTTAATAGTCTAAATGTGACTGATTATGCTATACATATTTTTTCTTGATCCACTTTTTCCATTTAAAAAGGGCCTTGGAGAGATATATCCAGGTCAGTATAAATGGAGCTACTTCATCTTTTTAAACACTGCATAGTATTCTATATTATAAGTGCAACATAGTTTATTTAACAATTGCTCTATCGGTTATTTTAAAGATTTTTGTTTATTTATTTGACAGAGACACAGCGAGAGAGGGAACACAAGCAGGGGAAGTGGGAGAGAAAGAAGCAGGCTTCCCACGGAGCAGGGAGCCTGAGGCGGGGCTTGATCCCAGGACAATGGGATCATGACCTGAGCCAAAGGCAGACGCTTAATGACTGAGCCACCCAGGTGCCCCTCTACTGGTTATTTTAAAAATCTGATCTTGCAAGCTACAAATATTATTTGAACTTGATTAGCACTTATTTTTACATTTACTATGGTTGTATCTATAAACTTGATGACTGAAATTTGATAAGGCTGTCAATATAAAGATCTCTGCACAGAAATGTTTGAAAGTATTTCACATAATTCTTAATAAATGATGCAAAGCAAAGCTGCAATGGGAGTTTTACTATTCCATACTCAGTTAAATAAAGAAAAGAAAAACTGTTTTATAAGGATCTCTGTTTAGTCTCATAAACTCTAGAAAACCAGGAAATTGTCAACAACAAAACAAATTGGAAGCTAAATTGTACAGCCAAAATGAAGATTATTTCTAAATAGTAAAATCTAATTCAACTCAGAAAATGACCTAACCACCTGACAGAATGCTCAATAAAAAATACTTCAAATGTTTAAAAATTATGTATTTTTAACACAAAAATATAGCAACAATTATACTACTTTCTTAGTTAGGCTAAATGATTTTTAAAATAGATACACAATTTCTTTTATATGAGAGTCAACCTTTGTATTTCAATTCTTATTTACAAGGAAGTTGAGGCAGTTTCAATTATATATAACATACTTTCCTAGAGGCTATATAAGATTTCCTAGAGACTGTATCTAAAAAGTAAAATTTGGATTGTACAAGAATTCTTAGATTTCTCAGTTCAGGTTTCAGCAAATTTAATTGGATTACCAACAAAAATAAAGTTTAGATTTCTTTTACACAATAATACTATAGGAGCAGAATGGAATAATGTAAAACAGTAGATCTACCTACCAATATCTGTGGTTAACTACAAATCATAAAAACAACAATATTAAAGTCAAAGTTAGTTTTTAAAATGTAAAGTCAAATTGACAGTACCATGGTAAATATCTTGAAGTGATCCACCACCACAGTATTCCATACAAATCCACAGTTTTTCTCGACTAATATGAAAGAGAAATAAAATTATATTAGCTAGTTAATTCCTAATCACTGAATACTCTGAAGGCTTTCCCTCTTCAGTACACCAAGGTTTAGAACGGATTACAGGGTCTACAGGAAACTGCCCTGGCGGAGTCTTCCAGATACAAAGCATAGTGACTTACCATCTTAAATGGTTTGGAATATAATCACTTTTATAAGCTAAAACATTTATTTGTAATCATTTGTAATATTTATTGCCAGATAAGATATAATTGCATAAATGAGGTGTCATTAATATAGCCGGGAGACAGTAAGAAAACCCGAGAAAACTTAATATAACTTTAAAAATTTATATGTAACAGCAGTTATATGAAAAGAAGGGAGAGTGGTAGTAAAGAAGTATAAAATACAAGGAGAGAAGATTTTTTTTCTTTACCTGAGATAGCTCCCAAAGTAGGCAACAATGTTGCAGTGTTTACATTCTTTAACCATAAATATTTCTTGTTGAATCAAAGAAAAATCATCTCCTGAAAAACAAAATGATAAAACTTAGACACCACCAATCTATCTTATATTTTGAGTCATGGGAAAATGGAAGGAAAACTTTACAATAAATGTTAGAGATGAGGAATTAGATACTCTTAATAGCTCAGTGAGAATATAAACTGATACATTTTTTCTAAAACAGAGAAGCCTTAAAAATAAAATCTTTTAACTCAAAATGTCATTTAAATTTTTTTTTTCCTAGGAGTGCCTGAGTCACTCAGTCATTAAGCCTCTGCGTTGGGCTCATGGGATCAAGCCCTGCGTTGGGCTCTCTGCTTTGTGGGGAGTCTGCTCTTCTTTCTTCCTCTCTCCCTGCTCGTGTTCCCTCTCTTGCTGTTTCTCTGACAAATAAATAAAATCTTAAAAAAATTTTTTTTTTCTGAAGGAGATTGCACAGAGACAAATGTTTTATACAATGTGACTTAATAATGAATAATTAAATAATGTACGGTCCCTCTGCCTTTCCCCACCATTTGCACTCTCTCTCAAATAAATAAATACAATCTTAAAAAAAAAAAAAAAAAAAGTGGGGGCACCTGGGTGGCTCAGTCAATAAAGCACCTGCCTTTGGCACAGATAATCTATCTCAGGGTCCTCAGAAGGAGCCCTACAGGGGCGCCTGGGTGGCTCAGTGGATTAAGCCGCTGCCTTCGGCTCAAGTCATGATCTCAGGGTCCTGGGATCGAGCCCCGCGTCGGGCTCTCTGCTCCACAGGGAGCCTGCTTCCTCCTCTCTCTCTGCCTACTTGTGATCTCTCTCTCTCTCTGTCAAATAAATAAAATAAAATCTTAAAAAAAAAAAAAAAAAGAAGGAGCCCTACATTGGGCTCCCTGCTCAGAAGGGAGTCGGTTTCTCCCTCTCCCTCTGCCTCTCCCCACCTCTCCTGCTCTCTTTCTCAAATAAATAAAATCTTTAAAATATAAATAAATAACTTATAGTACAGTTATACATATAATACAGTTAAAACACTTTTATATGAAAATATGTTCATGACATATTGAGTAAAAAAGGGATGTTTTATATATAAGTATGTATGTATCCAGAAAAAAATGTCTCAGAAAACTTATATAATATTTATGTCTGGGTGGTAAAATTAAAAGTAATTTTGCTTCTGTTTGTATTTTCTACTTTGTTTATTACAAACCTGTCTGAAAGTTGTTTAACTAGGAAAAGTTATATTGAAATGAAATATTTGTTAGTTATGGGAATTTCATGGTTATTATAGGAATACCACCTAAAAAGGTATTGTCACCATCAAACTTCATTTTGTATAGTAGTCTTTTTTGGGGAGAGGGGTGTTCAGTTTTTATTTTAATTCCAGTTAGTTAACATATCTTAACTGTCCACATTAGTTTTAGGAATACAACAGTGATTCAACAATTCTATTCATTACTCAGTGCTCGTCATAAGTGTCCTCAGTCCCCCTTCACCTATTTCACCCATCCCCTCACCTTCCCCACTCTGATGGCCACCAGTTTGTCTTCTGCAGTTTAAAGAGTATGGTTTTCTGTTTCTTTGTTCATTTGTTTTGTTTCTTAAATTCCACATATGAGTGAAATCATATGGTATCTTTCTCTGACTTATTTTGCTTAGTATTATACTCTCTAGATACCTTCATGTTGTTGTAAAAGGCAAGATTTCACTCATAAAAAAATTTTAACTGTCTGCCAGTAGAAGGAGCTCAATGGATATAACCCCAAAAGATGATGATCTATGTGTCCCATTAACAGTTTATGCACAAGTAGGGAGTAGTTCCTGCAAGCTAGAGTAGAGGACTTGCCCACCTAGGTGTAGAGGCTTTCTTTGTCCAGTCCTGGATACCAGAATACCATTTCTCCTTATCTTACTTCTCTACCTGTGCCTTTTCCATTATGGCATTAAAACTGATTTATCCACGCTAATCTCCAACAAGGGGGCTAGAGTCTAGCCTATCCTTCACTTTACCAGGAAGCCCTGAATTACAAAGGAAAAGAAGAGTAAAGAATTACCTAACTTTGTTTATTCATGCTATTCTTTGCATTTTAGCCTACTCTCACTTTTAAATGTACACAGAAGTCCTATCAGAGCTGTGCTGGAAAATGCTCCAGTTAAGTCTGGGATTTAGTCTGTTCCAAATCAGACTTTCTCACAGGAGTAACTTCACAAATGATGTTAACTTCAAATGGTATCTAAATGCTTAAACCGACCCTTAAAAGCCAATAATATGGCTGAATTAATACTAATAACAAACCACTACTTTCTGGGTAAATTTAGCTGGAGACCCACTCTACAACCGTGGTTCTAGCAGAAGCTACATGAGGTTCTGCCAGAAAAGGTGGGGTCCTGGTGAGACTGAGTAACAGTTTCCTACAGCGGTAGCTGGAAGCTAGAGTTCACAAGAACAGCTCTTTAATAACTCAGATGTCTGGAGACTGTGCCTTCTTCGATATACTTAACTTTGTGAATAAACTCCAGTTTTGAATATATTCTTTATATATCTGTTTCACCATTGTCTTAAGCTTTAATCCAAAGTGGGTAGACTCATCTTTGAATTGAAACTGTACCATGGAACAGACTTATATAAAGATAATATTTTTGTAGTCTATCCTAAAAGGCAGAGAAGCTAAATACAGTTATTCATTACAGATGTAACTATTCTTTGATGGGTTACATCAGCTTCTTCAAAATGATCTAAATTTGGGTTCGCTTTATTCTTCTGGTTGGGGGATGACAGACTACTGTTTTCTTTTGAGAAAAAGCTTAAAATCTACTAGGTTCAGAAGCCTCAGGCTTACAGGTTCCAGCTCTGTTGTTCACGTATCAATGGGTTTTGAGGAGTTTATTTCCTCAAAAAAGAGAAGTTTCATCCTTCATGCTTACACAATATAAGGATGAGACTAGCTGAGAAATACAGAACCTCATATTTGCAATTTTGACTAAGTACCTGTTATTTCCAACCAGATGTCTTGTAGCGCCAATATCTTTCCTTAAGAACCAATTTTCTCTTTGAACTTTCTATTTGTGTTAATGACACTTTTGTTAGGCTCACTTTATGCTTTCTGAATCAGAATCTTCAGGGGATTCCTAAGATCAGGCAAGTTTCAGAAACACTGTTTTAAATAATTCTGTTTGGATAAGCATTTTCTGAGTGATAAGTACCTGGTTTATAAACAGTTTGTAACAACAGCTATTTATATTGACATAACCATTCCACTTGAAGATTATGCATCTCCATCCATTGTTTTGGAGAACGAACCTGTCAAGACAGATTTAACTCCTGGCAACTGATATATGTAATGGTTTGATTAAAAAAAAATACATATATATATATAAAGATATATATATATATATATCTTTTACAGTCCCTTCCTTCACCCCTTTGGATGGCAAGAAGGAAAGAGGGCAAGGAACATACATATATATAATTTCTGTCTCATCCTGACAGTTAATTCCATATCAGGCAATCTTTTTCATAAATACATCTATTTTCCTTAATCTTCTTACTCATTTCTCTCTGTCATCTGTCATCTAATTGCTGGTCATTTACATTTACTACAGAAGAATCTCATTCTCTATTGTCTTTGCTTTATGCACAAAGCAAAAAACAACACTAAACACAGTAAACTTAGAAACCACTACTGTAACATCTACTCAAGAAAAGGAAAGCCAAAGTCCTCAAGTTAAATTAGATCAACAGGGGCGCCTGGGTGGCTCAGTGGGTTAAAGCCTCTGCCTTCGGTTCAGGTCATGATCCCAGGATCCTGGGATCCGGCCCCACATCGGGCTCTCTGCTCAGCGGGGAGCCTGCTTCCCTTCCTCTCTCTCTCTCTGCCTGCTTCTCTGCCTGCTTGTGATCTCTGTCTGTCAAATAAATAAATAAAATCTTTAAAAATAATAATAAATTAGATCAACAAACATACAGAGAATGTACCCCCTACTACTAAAGCCTTTGCAAGCCCCTGGATATCCTCTTCAAAATGTCCTTAAAGATCTAGTTTTCTAGTATCTTGTAGAGAGTTTTTGCATCTGTTTATGAGAGACACTGGTCTGCACTTATTCTGGACTGCCTTTGGTTTTGGTATGAAAGTAACACTAGCACTATGAAGTGAGGCAAGCAGGTCACATTTACTGGGTGCTGATCCTGTCAGGCACTGGGGATGTATTAGTGAAAAATACAAATAAAAACAGACAAAACACTTGCTCTCTGGGTGGGCGTCTGAAAGTAAAACAAATGAAAATACATGTGAAGTACTATAAGTGCTAAGAAGAAAAGTTAATTAACCAGGGTTTGGGAACAGAGAATGATGGAGCTAAGCGCTATTTTACATAGACTGAAGGGTCAGAAAAGTCTTCCTGATAAGGTGATGTCTGAGCAAACAGATGAATGTAGTGAGGGAGTAGGTCAAATGGATCCCCAAGGGAATAGCATTCTAGGCACAAGGAACAGCATATATAAAAGCTTTATAGCAAGAGTGTGTCTGGCACACTGGAAAACAGAGAGAAGCCCAGTGTTTGTAAAGTGAACCAGAACAGTGGTTGAAAGATTGGATGAGCCAGGGATTAGAAGGCCAGATCAGAAATAGCCTTTTCTAGGGTGACTGGTTGGCTAGTAAATTGTGCATGTGATAATTTCAGCTGAGGTCTTAATCTCAGAGTCATGAGTTCAAGCCCCACATAGGGCTCCACACTGGGCAAGAAGCCTACTTAAAATTAAAAGGCAGGAGGGAAACACCTGGGCAGCACATCCCATGTTCAGGAACAAGATGATTTACTATTGTTAAGATGTCAATAAAATACCCAAAGCAATCTACAGATTCAACATAACCTTTATGTGCCAAAATCCCAATAGCATCTTCTGGAGAAATAGAAAAAAATCATCCTAAAATTCATTTGGAACCTCAAGAAACCCCAAATAATTTTGAAAAAGAACAGATTTGGAAGATTCATACTCCCAGATTTCAAAACACATCACAAAGCCACAGTAATCAAAACAGCATGCTATTTCTATAAAAACACATATATCAATAGGAGTAGACAGCCCAAAAGTAAGCCCACACAATTATGATCAAATTATCTTTGACAAGGGTGTCAAGACCGCTCAACAAGGAAAAGACAGTCCTTTCAACAAACAATCTTAGGAAAACTGAATATTTTCATATAAAAGAATGGAGAGGGACCCTTATCTTATACTATACATGTATAAAAATTAACTCTAAATGAATTAAAGATCTAAATGTAAGACTCAAAATTATAAAACTCTTAGACAAAAACTCCCTAACTTTGGATTTGGCAATGATTTCTTAGATATGGCACCAAACATAAAAGCCAATGAAGGCAAAAATAGATAATTGGGACTATGTCAAACTTAAATTTTCATCAAGGGACATAATCAGGGGTGCCTGGGTGGCTCAGTGGGTTAAGCCTCTACCTTCGGCTCAGGTCATGATCTCAGGGTCCTGGGATCGAGCCCCACGTCTGGCTCTCTGCTCAGCAGGAAGCCTGCTTCCCCCTCTCTCTCTGCCAGCCTCTCTGCCTACTTGTGATTTCTCTCAGCCAAATAAATAAATAAAATCTTAAAAAAAAAAAAAAAAGGACAGGGGCGCCTGGGTGGCTCAGTGGGTTAAGCCACTGCCTTCGGCTCAGGTCGTGATCTCAGGGTCCTAGGATCGAGTCCCGCATCGGGCTCTCTGCTCAGCAGGGAGCCTGCTTCCCTCTCTCTCTCTCTCTGCCTGCCTCTCTGCCTTGTTGTGATTTCTCTCTGTCAAATAAATAAATAAAATCTTAAAAAAAAAAAAAGGACATAATCAACAAAGTGAAATGACAACATGTGGAAAGGGAGAAAATATGTGCAAACTATGTATCTGATAAGTGGTTAATATCCAAAATATATAAAGAATTCCTCAACTCAACAACAAAAGATAAAAAAACCAATTAAAACATGGCCAAGGGGCGCCTGGGTGGCTCAGTGGGTTAAAGCCTCTGCTTTCGGCTCAGGTCATGATCCCAGGGTCCTGGGATGGAGCCCCGAGTCAGGCTCTCTGCTTGGCAGGGAGCCTGTTTCCTCCTCTCTCTCTATGCCTGCCTCTCCGCCTGCTTGTGATCTCTGTCAAATAAATAAATAAAATCTTAAAAAAAAAAAGGCCAAGACTCGAGTGGGTATATCTCCAAATAGGATATGCAAATGGCAAGAAGCATATAAAAAGATGCTCCACATCACTAATCATCCAAGAAATGCAAAACAAAACCACAAGCTATCACCTTACATCCATTAGGAAAGCTATTATCAAAAAAACCAGAATAACAAGTGCTAGTGGAGACATGGAGAAGTTGAAACCCTTCTGCACTGTTGGTAGTACTGTAGAATGGTACAATCATTATGGAAAACAGTAAGGCAGTTCCTCAAAAAATTAAAAATTTACTACCATATGATCTACTAATCCTTTATCTAGGTATATATCCAAAACATGGATAAACCTTGAGGATATTATGCTGAGTGAAGTAAACCACTCACAAAAGGACAAATTACAGGAGGTAACTTAAGCAATCAAGTTTCTATATATATAAAAAGTAGATGGTGGTTACCAAGGGCTGAGGGAAAGAGAGCAAGGGAATTACTGTTTAATAGATATGGACTTTCAGTTCTATAAGATGAAAAAGTTCCAGAGATCTGTTTCACAACAATGTAAATATGTTTAACATCACTAAACTATAAACTTAAAAATGGTTAAGACAGTAAAGCTTAATAACAGGTAACTAACTTTTACCATAATAAAAATAATTTAAAGTTCTATGAATATAGCCTAATTTATTTAACCATTTCACTATGGGTGGATATTCAAGTTTTACAACTTACTGTTTTCAAATATATGTTTGAAAATAAAAATCCAGTAACCTAAAAATTGTGGTATCATTTATAATAAAATTACAATGCAAAAAGTAGCTCTTTTAATTAATATTTGTAACAACTAAGTGACAGGAAGAGCTTTTTTTTTTTTTAAAAAAAGGAAGAGCACCTTTTTTTTGATACTAGTAAGAACTGAATATATTTCTGAAGTTTATGAAATGAAATCAACATTAAAGAGAGATAACAAAGGGAAAAACTCATTTTACTATACAGATAATACATTAACAGTATCATTTCCAGAAAACCAATTAACTCAATGCTAAACATTCTGTCAGATAATTTTCAAATGTCTTGTTGATTTGATTGTTTTTGTTGGTAATAAGGAAATATGAGTTTTTTTCACTGAGCAAAATGAACACAGAATGTAAATAGAATAGTCATTTCTAACAAAACATTTTCTTTGGGATGCCTAGCTTAGATTCTGAAAACTCATCTACAGAGAAAATCCCTATCAGTTTTAAACTCACTAATTTAGAATCAGACATTGAAGTTCACCTTTTAAATTACACAGAAACAAAAAGTATCTTCATTTCAGTGTTATCTTGTATTCAAGAAGCAAACTGGGATCTAACTGAAACTGAGTACCTTAGAATAACAAAGTGATTTTTACCTATAAAATGTCAGAAAATGTCTATTTAGGCCTTATTAGCTTTCTGTACCTATTATTTAAAGCCAATTAAAAAAAAATATTGGTGGGCACTTGTGTGACCTCAACTTAACTTTTCCACCAATTCAGATGTGAACCTTCCAAATAATGAAGGCAGGATACTTATTTTACCTAAGTAATATTAACTTTATACTTTATTTCACAGATTATTTTGAAAAATCAAAATTCTTAGATTTTAAAATAGAAGTTAAATACTAAAAAAGCAAGAATAAGCACTTACCCAGAATACCTGACATGTAACCTATTTGGCCAAAGTTCCTTCTTTGGGATTTCTTTCAAGAACATTAACAAGGCAAATTAATGGTTGCTCAAATCTTTATATACATTTTGGCTTTTTAAAAATTTGCTTTCTCTGTTTATACTTCCAGCAAATAAGATGAAGTATTATAAAACAAAACTGAGGGTGGCTCAGTCAGTTAAGCATCTGCCTTTGGCTCATGTCAATGATCTCCTGGTCCTGGGACTGAGACCCACATATCTGTCCTGCTTCCTGATGCTCAGCAGGGAGTCTGCTTCTCCCTCTCCCTCTCTCCTCCCTTATACTTTCTCTCTCTCAAATAAATACAATAAAATAAAATGGAAGTAACTGAGAAAAGCTTTAAACATCCAAAGATACAGATTCCTATTCATTTTGAAAACTGTCTAAATCAATGAAGTACATTTAACTTGTCATTTTACTTAAAAATGCTGAATTATTTCATGAACATTTCTAATTCAGCATTTTAAAAAACAAGCACACAAGGTATACATATTAATCATCATGGGTAATGATTTTATTAAATCCCATCCTTATAAGCAAAGCTCATGGTTTGTTTGTTTTTTTAAAATATTTTATTTATTTGACAGAGAGAAATCACAACTAGGCAGAGAGGCAGGCAGAGAGAGAGGAGGAAGCAGGCTCCCTGCGGAGGAGAGAGCCCGATGTGGGGCTCAATCCCAGGACCCTGGGATCATGACCTGAGCCGAAGGCAGAGGCTTTAACCCACTGACAACCAAGTGCCCCTCATGGTTTTGTTTTTAATTGAGGTGTAACTGACATACAACATTATATTAGTTTCAGATGTAGGACATAATGATTTGATATTTGTCTATATTGTAAAATGATCAGCACAATATGTCTAGTTACAGTTTGTCAGTAATTACAAAATTTTTTTCTTGTGATGAGAATTTTTAAGATTTATCTCTTAGCAACTTTCACATATGCAATAAAGTATTGCTAACTAGAGTCACCATGCTGTACATTACATCCCCATGATTTATTTTATACCTGTAATTTTGTATCTTTTGACTCCCTTTACCCATTTCACCTACCCCCACTCAACACCCTCTGGCAACCACCAATTTGTTCTCTGTATCTATGAACTTGGTTGTTTTTATTTAGAGTCCACATGTAAGTGAAATCATATGACATTTGTCTTTCTCTGACTTATTTCTCTGACATTTGTCTTTCTCTGAGCTTAATGTCCTCTAAATCCATCCATGTTGTCACAAACAGCAGGGCTGCATTCTTTTTTTACATATACACACATATCTATCCACTCATCCATGGACAGACACTTCATATATATGTATCTTGGCTATTGTAAAAATTTTCCCCACATCCCCACTTACTTCTTGACTTTTTGATAAGAGCCATTCTTTTTTTTTTTTTTTTGATAAGAGCCATTCTAATGGCTCATTGTAGTTTTGATCTGCATTTCCCTGATGATGAGTGATGCTGAGGATCTTTTCATGTGTCTATTGGTCATTTGGATGTCTTCTTTGGAAAAATGTCTACTCGGAACCTATGCCCATTTTTAAATCAGACTGGGGATCTTTTCGCTAGCGTGAGTTCTTTACAGTTTTTAGCAAACTATCATGTGCATAACTTGAAAATACTATCCTTAGTTTTTCCAGGAAAGAGGGGTAATAATGGGAGAAGAAAATGAGTAAGGAAAGTAGGATTCTGATGATCAGCTTTCCCAGGAATCTTGCTTCTGTTCTGACTGTCGGCTGCCACTAGCTACAGACTTGTTAAGCAAAATGAGCATCTGTAAAATGAGTTAGAGGGAAGGCTGCAATTCAGGCACAGACAGGAAAACATGGTGACATGCATCATCATAATATCTGCCTGCTTTTCTAGGGCAGTCCTTATGTCTGAACAAAGAGATGGAAAATGAAACTAAAATATCAAAATGATATCATCACTACTGTTTATTTTCAATACTAATCACTAGGAAGCCCAACTTTATTTGAATGTCACTATTTGTAAGGTGGTATGCATATTTAATAAGTATCTACTATAAAAGCAAGATATAGAAATGACTTAATCATTCTTAAAAATAATTATTTGCCTGTGTATATGAAGGGCAGCAAAAATACAGAGACACAGGAAAGAATGCTGACATTTTCTTTTTCTTTTATTTTTGTGGCTAAATAAAAAAAAAACAATTCTCTGTGCTAATTTATTTTTAACTTAGTTTCATTTAGAATTTTTATGAGTATTAGAGTTACAAAAGGAATCTGTTTTAGTGAAATTTTAAATATATTATTACATAAATATAATATATTATAAATACAGTAATCTTTAAGATTAAATTGTGAGGTAAGTCTATAATAAAATTCAGGACTGTACAATTAGTATAAACTTCAATAATTTTTTTTTACCTGGGGAAAAGTATAATTGAGTTTACAGCTGGGATAACATTTACTTAAAAGTCTTGTTTATGTTTTACCAGACACAAGGCTTTTCCTAAGTCATATTGGCAAATAATTATCTTTTCATGTCTAAATATAATTCTAAATCAGCTCATCCGTTAAATCGATACAAAGAAGCACTTTTGTATTATACTGGCTTTAGCACAATTTTTTTAAAAGCTGCTGAGTACAGTTAAGAATTCATTTCTGAACTACAGCTGTCTCCAGAATTATTTGAAGTATCTGAACTGAGTGTTGGGAAAACTCATTAGCATACCATCATATTTTTTTACCTAATCATTCCCTTAAGCCTGTTCCAAAAATGTGAAAAACACCACCTACTTTGGCTTTACCAAAAATGCTTTAAAAAAAAAAAAAAAGATACAAAAATCTATGGTCAAGAGAAAAAAATTTTTTAAAGAGGCAAAATACAAAAGGAAAAATCCATGAATAAGATGTAATGAAACAACCCAAAGGAATTAAATCACTGTCACAACCAGAAAGATCAATTCCTCAAATTCTAAAGGACAGATAATAAAAATAAATGAAACTATTTACTAAAATGAAAAGTATACTGAGGGTTTTGGAGGGGAGGGGAGTGGGGGGTTGGGTGAGCCTGGTGGTGGGTATTATGGACAGCATGTATTGCATGGAGCACTGTGTGTGGTGCTTAAACAGTGAATACTGGAACACCGAAAAGAAATAAAATAAAATAAAATGGAAAAAAAGTATATATATTTAAAGTATAAGAAAAACCTATAGTTGCTACTTAATAAATTTACTAAAATTACAATTACTATTAACCATGAATTGAAATCTGAAGATATAATAAATATTAAGGTCTTATTTTCTGAATATCACAGCTTATAGTAGGTAAGCAGTATTAGTGCCACAATCAGGCAGAAGGAGCAAGACCTGCAGAGGAAAAATGCCAAGACAGCCTTACAGTTTTCCCTAACACTATACATGGAGAAAATGTCTATAGATTTTTGAGGGTGGAAGAATGTGTGATACAAATAGTTCTAGATTTACTCAAATGGTCATTCTATTCAATGGCAAAAGAAAGACATTTATAATATTCATTTGTACAAAGACAATTTATTGAGTGTCTACTGTGCCGTATTATACTATTTCAGATGCTGAAATATAACAGTCAAGAGAAACCATTACAAATTTATATTATACAAATATATATACATACATAAACATATACATTTTATTTCAGAGAACTAAAATAACAAGGGCTTGAATAGCTAAATTAGGTAGTCAGAAATCAGTCTCTCTGAGGACATGACTTTTAAACTGAGATGTGAATGACCAGAAGCCTTTTGTTCAAAAGATAATGTAAAATAGTACTTAAGGTAGAATGAAGGGTTAGTTTAATCTTGGACTGTTGAAATAAAAAGAAAATGAAAGCAGAGGAGAGAAGGGAAAAAGTTACATGATGAGTTTAGAGACGCAGACAAAGCAAATCATGTAGGGTTTTATAAGCAATGTTAAAAGTGTGAATATTATTCTAAGTGACTTGAAAGCTTCAGGGAGGCTTGAAGCAGGAGAGGACTATGATCTGATTTGTGTTTTATAAAGATCAGTCTGGTGACTTTGTGGCAACTAGATGGTAGCAGATGGGAGGTGTGGGAGAGGAAATGGGGAGACTAGGAGGGTAGAAAAGGCAATAAAGAGAAGTAGACAGATGCAGGACACATTTAGAGGTAGAGCTGAAGAAACCTGCTAACAGACTCTGGAATACAAATAAAAGAAAGAAATCCCAAGGACAACACCTAGATATTTGCTTAGCTGACTGCTTCTCAAAATGGGGAAGACAGAGGGAAGGGCAGGTTTGAGATGAACAATCAATTTGTGCATTCAAATAATAATATTGCTAATACATAGAGCAAAATCTATGTGATGATATAATTCATTCTATTAATAGCTGATACAAAATAAGCCAGTCAGAATGGCAGGCCCATGGCAGAAAAAGACCAACAGTGAGCACTGAATCCACTTAAATATAAAACAAAGTCCAAATAATTGGTATAATTCTTAAAAGATATGCAGACTAACACACAATGTCCCAGTATAAAAAAAGAATTCTCAGGCAAAAACCTCCAAATAAACTAACCAATGTCTGAAAATAGGGAGATGAAGAGGCAGGAGGGTATAAACATGTGAAATCAACATCTTTAACTCTAGAAGTCAATGACTTTTATTGCTTAAATCAATAAACCAAAAACACGTATTTAAGCATGTTAATCAAAGTCTTGTAAACCATCCTCTGTTAAAACAAGACTGTGTACCTTTCCAATTATCAGCAGTAAAAATAAAAGAAACATTTAGACATAATTTTTTAAAGCTTCAAAAAATATAAAAAAAACACAACAAAGGATCAAACATTTCACTAAACAATACAGTAAATAGACTCATCTATTAAAAAAGGAGAAAGATTCAGATTGGGTTATAAAATAAAACTCAAATATGATTAAGAGAAACACCTAAAAACCAATGACCCAGAAGGGATTAAAGTAAAATGACAGGCTCAAGTATAGCAGCTCTATCTACCATTAATATGCCACACAAATATAATAAAAAAGGGGAGTTGGCAAGATCAATGTTTGACAAAATTAAACTAAGGGCAAAGAGCATGAAAAGCTATCTAATGAAATGCTATCTATGAAAAGCCAACTTTCTGAGAGAAAATAAGTCTAATATATCAATGACTTACATAAATACCAACAGTTACCAACTAGAAAGAGTAAGGAGGGAAATGCCATTCATAACAGCAAGAAATATCATAAACAAATTATTTGGCAAGTTATAATACTTGGTTGAAGACCTGAATTTCTACTCTCAAAATGCTGTATCTTTTAAATGAACAAATCACCAAATATTCACCTACCTGGTCAAAAATTACAACTCCTTTTTCATTTTTTTGCAGAATTAGAAAAACTTACCCTAAAATTTATATGAAATCTCAAGGGACCTCAGATAGCCAAAACAATGTTGAAAAAGATCAAAATTGGATGATTCACACATTCTTATTCTTATTGAGTTTGGTACTCAAACTAGTGTGATACTAGTATAAAGACAGACATATGGAACAACAGAATAGAACAGAGAATCCAGAAGTAAGCCCTTGTATATATGGTCAAAGGTTTTTTTTGACCTTCAACCAAAAAGATTTCTGACAGGCTGCTAAGACTATTCAATGGGGAAAGGACCATCTTTTCAACAAATGGTGCTAGGAAAATGGATATCCACAAGCAAAAAAAACAAAGACAGACCCTCACCCAACACCATCTACAAAAATTAACTCAAGACTTTGTAAGACCTAAAACTATAAACTCTTATAATAAAGCAAAGCTTATTGACTAGATTTGGCAATGATTTCTTTCTTTCTTTTTTTTTTTTTTTTTTTAAGAATTTATTCATTTGTAGAGAGGGAGAGAGCACAGCGGAGGGAGAGGCAAAGGGAGAGGGAGAAGCAGATTCCCCAATGAGCTGGGAGCCCAACGTGGGGCTTGATCCTAGAACCTGGGGATCATGACCCGAGCCAAAGGCAGATGCTTAACCATCTGAGCCACCCAGATATCCTGGCAATGATTTCTTGAGTATGATGCCAAAGGCACAAACAACAAAAGAAAAAATAGGCAATCTGGACTTCATGAAAATTTAAAAATTTTATGTACCAAAAGACTATATCAACAAAATTTAAAAATTTTATGTACCAAATGACTATATCAACGCCCATGGAATGGGAAAAAATATCTGCAAATCATATATCTGATATGGGATTACTATCCAGATTATAACAAAGAACTCCAAAAACTTAATAACAAAGAAACAAACAACCCAATTAAAAAATGGGCAAAGGACATTTCTCCAAAAATGATATACAAATAAGCACATGAGAAGATGCTCAGCATCACTAATCACTACAGAAATGCAAACAAAAGCTCCAGTGAGAGAGCCCCTCATAGCCATTAGGATGGCTGCTGTAAGAAACAAAACAAAACAGAAAGTGTTGATGAGGGTGTGGAGAAACTGGAATACTTGAACACTACTGATAGAAATGCAACACTGTACAGCCATGGCAGAAAACAGTACGGTGGTCCCTAAAAAATTAACAGTAGAATTACCACATGATCTAGCAATTCTGAAAGAAATATTTGTATGCTCATCCTCATATAGCAGTATTATTCACAAGAGCTAAAACGTGTCCATCAACAAATGAATGGTAAGTAAAATGTGATCTATTCATTCAACAGAATGTTATTTGGTCTTGAAAAGGAAGAATATTCAGACATATGTGACAACTGGATGAGCCTTGAAGACATTATGCTAAGTGACAACTGGATGAGCCTTGAAGACATTATGCTAAGTGACATAAACCAGCCAGTTACAAAAAGACTACTTACATCAAGTACCCAGAGTAGTGAAAATCAGAGACAAAAAGTAAAATGGTGGTTGCCAGGGGCTAGGAGGAAGACCAGAATGGGAAGTTACTATATAATGGGTATAGAGTTTATTTATAAGATTAAGAGTCCTGAAGATGGATGGTGATGATGGCAGCCAACATCATTAGTGTATTTTATACCACTCAACTGTACACTTAAAAATGGTTTTGATGCTAAATTTTCTGTTATATGGACTTTATCACAATAAAAAGACTGGAGAGAAAAAGCTACTACTGCTCCTTTTAGAAGACTCTTAGGTTATCGAAATAACAAAATTGTTTCAGATTTTACACAGTTGTTTTGTTTTCAAAGCAAATTTCTCAGTATTTTTGTTTTGTTTTGTTTTTTGTTTTAAGTAATCTCTACACCCAACATGGGGCTCAAACTCACAACCCCAAGATCAAGAGCTGCATGCTCTACTGACTGAGCAACCCAGGTATCCCTGGCTGTTTTAAAACAAACAGCTTTCTGTTACACTTAACTGTGTTTTTTTAAAAAAAGGGCAGGGGGAGGCACTAGGCTAAGACCAGAATTACTAAATCTAAGTCATGCAGCCAGGTTACGTCTGACATATAAAATACTATTATCCCAAATATTACCAAATATCTTGCCTGATCAATGAATACTTTCCTTTTTTTTTTTTTTTTAAAGATTATATTTATTTATTTGAAAGAGAGACACAGCAAAAGAGGGAACACAGCAGGAGGAGCGGGAGAGAGAGACGCAAGCTTCCAGCCAAGCAGGGAGCCCAATGCGGGGCTCAATCCCAGGACCCCAAGGATCATGACCTGAGCTGAAGGCAGATGCTTAACGACTGAGCCACCCAGGTGTCCCAGTGAATACTTTCCTAGTTGAATTCTCATAAAAGCTAAAACCAAAGTTCAAATATTTCACTACAACCTTAAAAGAAAATGAGCACTGTCATTATCCCTTTCAGTTTTTTTTTTTAAAGATTTTATTTATTTGACAGAGAGAGAGACAGAGAGCACAAGCAGGCAGAGTGGCAGGCAGAGGGAGAGGGAGAAGCAGGCTTCCCGCTAAGCAGGGAGCCTGATGTAGGGCTCAATCCCAGGACCCTGGGATCATGACCCAAGCTGAAGGTAGCCGCCCAACCTACTGAGCCACCCAGGCGCCCCTCATTATCCCTTCCAATTTTTGAATGTGCACATTTCAAACTTTATTTAGCAACAAAACTATTATACAAAACTCATCTTTAACTAATAACCTCCAATGGAATTTAATTATAACCATATTGGATATCCTACTGCCCTGACAACAAATATTTCCTTTTGGAAGATGGAAAACAAGGAAAAAAATACGGAAAATGCTTGTTAAGCCCTATATTTATAAACTACACAAGTATTCAAAAACCATCTTGAGAGTTATAATACATACCAGGCTCCAATTTGATAATTTTTACTGCAGCCAACTCTCCTGTATGAATATTTCTAGCCTAAAATGAAAATAAAAATATTAAGGTTGTTAATTATATAAAAATTATTTGGCACTAAGTTAATTAGTTGCTTATCAACCATGCTTTTAACAGAACTAAAAAACAAAACCTTTATTTCCAATAAATGAATATATTCGTTTTCTCACTAAAGAAAAATATAGAAAAGTCACACACAAACACACACTCATGGTTACCTTCCATCCTAGCACTCAAAACTAGCTATTGTTTACAATTTTTGTTATACTTTGCTAAGTCTTTTCTTTTGTAATAAAGTTAATATTCTTATTAATTAAAAAATACTCATGGTTTTTATATATTTTATAAAAATAATAATAGATCATTAAGGGAAAATTTAGAAAAACAAGTCATCTGTATCTTACCACCCAGAGGAAAAAAGTTAACAAATAGAGCATTTTTTTTTCCACTGTGTAGATGTGTAAGTGCTTACATGTATATGTGCTATCACATGTGGTCTTCTACAATGTTGTTTACAATGCCGCATAATTTTCTACTGAATGGAGACTGCATTTCACTAATCTGGTATTGCTGAACATGGAGGGTTTTAATATTGTTCTGCAGTTATAAATAGAGGGATAAATATATCTTAGCTTTGAATCTATCCACAGCCTTATTTCCTTCAGATAAATTTCTAGAAAAGAAACTATTCACTACTGGCCAAAAATTCATGGGCAGATTGATTTTTTAAAAAAGATTTATTTATTTGAGAGCATGCCCAGGAACACCGCACACACCCAAGTTGGGGCAGGGGCAGAGGGAGAGACTCTTCAAGCAGACTCCCAGCTGAGCAAGGAGCCCAAGATGGGGCTGGATCTATGAGTTAACCCATGAGTTCACCACCTGAGCAGAAACCAAGAGTCTGACACAAACAACTGTACCACCCAAGTGTCCTGGACAGACTTATAATTAGTGCTGCAATGATTATAACTGCAAATATTTTGGCACATATCACAGTTTATCAGTAAGGCAATCTATAAGTGTATTTGTTAGGTCAAAAGGTATGTGGATTTTAAATGAAAACACTGCCATAATGTCCTTTAACAAAACTGTGAAATTTATATTCTTACCAACCGTGGATGTGAAATCTATATTTGCTAACTTCTCTTGTTGGCCCAAATTTTAATTGTTTTTAAAATTATGAACTTTCTCCATGCTATACGTAATTTTAAATGGCTACATAATAGTCCAAAAAAATCATTCTCCCTTATCATTAGATGTTAAGGATGCTACACATAGTCTTTTCATTATTTAAGATTATTTCGTTCAAATGGATTCTAAGGTTTGAAATTAACTAGGTCTAAGGGTATGAATATGAGCATTTAAGGCCATTAACACATACTACCAAAATAATCTAAAAGCATTGTACTATTACATTATCATTACTAATATGAGTGCTCATTTTCCCTGTATTAAGTGGTATGCCATATGTGGAAATGCAATTTAATAATTCACAAGGCTTTCATTTACTCTATTAGAGTCAAATGTAAACTTTCATACTTGGCATAAAAAATAAGCATATGATAAAACAGGAAAATAAAATTATACCAATTTGCTGGATTAAATAAGTAATGTTGCAGGGCGCCTGGGTGGCTTAGTGGGTTAAAGCCTCTGCCTTCGGCTCAGGTCATGATCCCAGGGTCCTGGGATTGAGCCCCGCATCGGGCTCTCTACTCCGCGGGGAGCCTGCTTCCTCCTCTCTCTCTGCCTGCCTCTCTGCCTACTTGTGATTTCTCTCTGTCAAATTAATAAAATATTAAAAAAAAAAAAGTAAGGTTGCAAGAGGAAAAAACAGTAAAGAATAAAGAATGACAAAGAATGTAGGGAATACAACCTTCAAGAATACTTTTAGAAAAGACATACAGAAGGTGAGAAAAAGAATCGAATGGGGGAGAGAGATACAGAAAGAAACTCACAAAGAGGAAGAAAAAAAGGATTTTCTACAGAAGTCTCAAATATGATAAGAAGTTCATATTTTCCTCATCTATCATGGTAAATTAGCATAAGGAGGGGTCTGGGGAGGAGAAAACCCTTTAAACTCCCCCCATAATTATCCCTAACCCAAATGCAAACACATTCAGAGACATGGAACAGGTCAGCCAAAAGCTTCACACCACAACTACCCTTTCCGCTTTCTTGCCCTTGGACAAAAGAACTGTTAGCCTTAGGTCTTGTCCCAGTTCCTAAGATCTTTCAGCATTTCAGTCCTCCCATGGGTTATAGAAAATTATGTGTACACAGATTAGGCCGTCCACTGCTCAACATTTCACATGCCAGTGAGATTTTGGTATAGAAGACATGGCCAGAACAGACACATGAAAAAGTTCTCAACATCACTCAGCATCCTGGAAATACAAATCAAAACCATAGTGAGGTACTACCATACATCAGTCGGAATGGCTAAAATTAACAAGTCAGGAAACAGCAGACATTGGTGAGGATGCAGAGAAAGAGGAACCCTCCTATACTGTTGGTGGGAATGCAAACTGGTGCAGCCACTCTGGAAAACAGGATGGAGCTTCCTCAAAAAGTTGAAAATAGAGCTATCCTACGACCTAGCCATCGCACTACTGGGTATTTACCCTAAAGATACAAATGTAGTGATCCAAAGGGGCACATTCACCCAAATATTTATAGCAGAAATGTCCACAATAGCCAAACTATGAAAGAATCTAAATGTCCATCAAGAGATGAATGGATAAAGAAGATGTGGTATATATACAATGGAATACTATGTACCTATCAAAAGAAACGAAATCTTGCCATTTGCAAAGACATGGATGGAACTAGAGGGTATTATGCTAAGTGAAATAGATCAATCAGAGAAAGACAATTATCATATGATCTCTCTGATATGAGGAATTTGAGAGCCAGGGTGGGGGGCTGAGGAGGAAAAATGAAACAAGATGGTATTGGGAGGGAGACAAGCCATAAGAGACTCTTAATCTCATGAAAAAAACTGAGGATTGCTGGGGGGTGGCTGGGTTATGGACACTGGGAAGGATATGTGCTATGGTAAGTGCTGTGAAATGTGTTAGCCTAATGATTCACAGACCTGCACCCCTGAGGCAAATAATACATTACATGATAATTTAAAAAAAAAAAAGAACATGGCCAGAAGTTATAAAATAAGCAGTAATAACTGACTTCTTGGGAATGTTGTTCAGTGGGTTATAAAATGTGAATTGGAAGATAAATTCCATGATAATGATGCAAATTATATCTGTAATTGCTTTATAGTTTGGGGGAACTCTCATATTCATTACTTTATTTATTTAAACACAAAGACTTAGCTCGGTCAAGTTAGGGGACTTGCCCAAGGCTATTCTGCTGGCCAGGGGCAAGAGACAGAGTAAGAACCCAGTAACTATATTCTGATGTCAATGTTTCACTGCTCTTTTCAACAGATGAGAATTCTGTTTTCCTTTTTTATATGCAACAGGTACCAGAGAAAAGTATTAATTTCATAATATTTAACAGATCTCAGGGGTGACTTTTGTTGAAAATAAGGTAATGTACCATTCATATTTTATATTAAACTATTTCCTATGATGATTTTCAGTGTAAGAGATTGTAAATTCTTTCATATTTAAGGTCCTAAATAATTTGAGAGTTGAATTTGAACCAAGAAAAAAACTATTAATTATTTTAAATAATCTGGAAAAAGATACCAAATAAAAGTCAGTAGCTTTCCAAAAAGTTAAAAATCTAACTTACAGGATTCGGAAAATTATCAACTGACAACACTCAACTAATTCTTCTTTTAAGGCTCCTGCATCATAATCTAGCAAACATAATCCACTGCGATCTCTTCACGTTGTTACATTTCCTGGTTTTTCCCTCTTTCTGCATTTCTCTAAGTGATAATTTTTAAGTTTCCCTGGAATACAGAAAACACAAAATATCTATGTGTATATAGTGGAGATTTACATACGGGAAGAAAGATTTAACTATAAGAGACGTAGATGGCCCAAGAAAGTAATATGTATGTACACTCACAAACAGTGACAGTTGAACCATTCAAGGTTCTAAAACTCAGATAGAGAGTACAATGTTTAACTCATGCAACAGTGATAGATGCTGACACATCTCCAGCAACAAAATATCTTCAGGGTATTCATTATTCCAGTTTTCCAAGCAAAACAGGCATTAGGGCAATACAACCTGCCAGTCACTAGAAACCAAAAGAAAATATGAGCCCACTTTCCCAATTACAGTTTATCAAACAAGTGCCAAGAGCATGAAAAGATCTAATATGCTTCTCTGAGATTGTGAAACAATTAATTCTGATTTAATCAGATTAACGAGAAGCAAATGACTTGGTCTTTAGTTTGAAAACACTGCCCTCATTCTGTACATTCTCCTTCCCTGCCCTTCTCCCCTCCACATTAGTCTCATTAATTCAGATTTCTCCCTCAGAATGCAATTTAGGTATCACCTCCTCCAGGAAGTCTTGCCTAACATCCCAAGGCTGGATGAAGTGTGTTCTCTTCTTTGCTCTGAGGAGGATTCTATGAAGGACTATGCTATAGGTAGATGCTCTATAAATTTGTTGAATGGACAATTACGATTGGAGTAAGGTAATTATCCTCTTTACTTAAAAATTGAGAATATTAAAATCCTCCACAACTAGGAAGTGCTATGAAACTGATAATATACTGCTTTAAATGGCCTTCTTTTATTTATGCTAACTCATTTTTCAATTTTTTTAAAAAAGATTTACTTATTTACTTGAGAAAGAGAGGGTGTAAACCAGCAGGGAGGAGCAGAGGGAGAAAATCTTCAAGCAGATTCCCCACTGAGCACAGAACCTGACTCGGGACACTCAGTCTCATGACCTATGAGGTCAGCTGAACTGAAACGAAGAGTTGGACACTTTAACAGACAGCCACCCAGGTGCCTGATTTTCAATTTTTATTACTATGCATTAAATATTTTAGAGAAAATTTTTATTGTAAAAAATTACTACAAAATAGTATTTTGTTTAAAAAATTCAAATACTACAAAATAAGATGACAGTCCCTCCCGTCTCCCCACTTTGATCCCCTTGAGGTAACTACTGTTAATAGTTCAGAGTATATCCTTCCAGATTTTTTATTAGGTTGATTCTTTTTTTTCATTATTTTAGAGACAGAAAAAGAGATCAAGTGGGGAGGAGGGGCAGAGGGAGGAGGGAGAGTGAATCCTAAGCAAATCATGACCTGACCTGAAACCAAGAGTCAGTGGCTCAACCAACTAAGCCACCCACATGCCAAAATTCAGCTGATTTTTAAAATATATTTTTTAATGATTTTATTTATTTGACAGAGAGAGAGAGATTACAAGTAGGTAGAGAGAGAGGGGGAAGCAGGCTCCCTGCTGAGCAGAGAGCCCGATGCAGGGCTCAATCCCAGGACCTTGAGACCATGACTCAAGCCAAAGGCGGAGGCTTAACCCACTGAGCCACCCAGGAGCCTAGGTTCAGTTGATTCTTAAGAATACATATACTGGGGCACTTGGGTGGCTCAGCTGATTGGATGTCTGCCTTCAACTCAGATCGTGGTCTCAGGATTCTGGGATTGAGCCCTGCATCTGGATCCCTGATTGGCGGAGAGCCTGCTTCTTTCTCTCCTCTGTCTGCCGCTCTACCTACTTGTGTGCTCTTTCCTGTCAAAAAAATAAATAAAATATTTTTTAAAAAAGAAAAAAGGAACACATATACTGACAGTGTGACAGTTTCTTACAAAGCTAAACACACAGTCTTAACGTGTGATCCAGCAATCCCCACTTATGGCATTTACCCAATTAAGTTAAAAACTTACATCCACACAAAAACCTGCAGAAGAATGCTTATAGCAGGCTTTATTCATAATCACCCAAACTGGAAATGATTAAGATGTCTTTCAATAGGTAATGTCAAACAAATTGTGGTACATCCATACAGTGAAATATTATTTAGTAATTTTAAAAAATGAAAAAAATGAGGGGCGCCTGAGTGGCCCAGTGGGTTAAGCCTCTGCCTTTGGCTCGGGTCATGATCTCAGGATCCTGGGATCGAGCCCCGCATTGGGCTCTCTGCTTAGCAGGGAGCTTGCTTCCCCCCTTCTCTGCCTGCCGTCTGCCTACTTGTAATCTCTCTTTCTGTCAAATAAATAAATAAATAAACAATGAAAAAAAAAGAGCCATCAAGCCATGAAAAGTTATGAAACTTAAATGCCTACTGCTAAGTGAAAGTCATCAGTCTAATACCATATAATTCCAAGTATGTGACATTCTGTAAACAGTAAAACTATAGAGAGTAAAAAGAATGATGGTTGCCAGGGGTTTGGGTGGAGAGTGATGAATACCTAAAGCAGAGGAGGTTTTAGGGTGGTGAAACTATTCTGCATGAAACTGTAATGATGGATACATACCATTATGTATCTATCAAAACCCATAAAACTGTACAACACAAGTGACTCTTAATGTAAAGTATGGACTATAATAATAATATCAATACTGGTTCAATAATTGTAATAATTGTAATAAATGTACCACACCAATGAAAGATGTTAATAAAAGGGGAAACCACGGGTAGGTGGGTGGTTGGGGTGTAGATGAATGTAACTACATCCTATTGGCTCAATTATTCTGTAAATCTAAAACTGTACTAAAAATTAACACTACTGATTATTTTTAAAAGAATACATATAAAACTATTTTTTTAAGTATAGGATACTTTCAGACACATTTAAGAGTCAATTTTCGGGCCTGAGTTATCCACGCTCGGCTGATGGAGCAGTTCCCAGCTGTGCAGGCGAACACTCAGGGCTTCATTCCCTGCCTGTTGCAGAAAGATCCATTTGCTGCGCGAAGCCTCACACCGTTTCGGGTAGACGCAGGCGGGCGGGGGTCTTGGCGCAGAAGCCGTGTTCTGCGACGTGGACAGGGACTAGCTTGTTCGACCTCCGTGTTGACTCCCTGGACGCTGGTCTTTACGTGACGGTCGCGCACTAATGCTGCTCCGTCTGTCTTTGTTGTCAGACTGCCGAGGAGGATCTGCACCCGGGCCCGGAGCCCACCGTCGAAGAGACCGCGCCAGAAGTAATTATACGTGTTTTGTGGGAGCCTGGTTCTCTGGGGAGGAAGGCGGGCGGGGAGGGCGGGAAGTTTGAGATTAATAGCTCGCGAGCGGTTGTTTTAGTGAAGTGTATGTGTGCGAACACACGCCTACACACACACACACACGTGTATGCTGGGGGTATATGGGAGCCATTACGTTTCCCTCCAAAGGGGTCCACGAAACAGGAAGCGGAATCACACCCTGAGGTCCAAGGCCTGTGGGCTTGGGCTTTCCAGAGGGAGAGGACATGTCATCCCCAGTAAACACAGGTGTGGGGAATAAGCAGCGGGCACGGGCGGGATTCACGGTTTCACCTGCTGGAAGGTCGGCGCCGCGGCCTCTGAACACGGCGGGGCGGTGCTCTCGGGGCGCCATCAATAGAGTGGGGGAGCGGCCCCTCCGCGGGAGCAGGTCAGGAGGGGAGACTCGGAGGAGAGACGCGGACTGTGGGGAGGACGCCCTGCAGGGGCGTGGAATGGGACAGGGCCCAGGGCCTCCGCGGCCGCTGCTAGTGGCAGCCTGGTCTCCACGGGGCCTGGGGGCCTGGGATAGGAAAGCGCTTCCTCCCAAAGCTGAACCACAGCCAAAGACAAGGGCTTCTGTTGGAGCCCCGCATTCGGGCCGTTGTGAAGACGGGCCTGTGGCTGGGGAAGGTTGACAGCACAATTAAGAGGCTTTCGTTTCCCGGGGTGCTCTGCGATGCACCCATCAAAGCATGAAAGTTGTAAGATGTGCGGGTCTGTTGACTGTTCAGAACAGCTCGGGGGGGGGGGGGCGGCGGCGGCGGCACCTGGGTGGCTCAGTGGGTAAAGCCTCTGCCTTCGGCTCAGGTCATGATCCCAGGGTCCTGGGATCGAGCCCCACATCGGGCTCTCTGCTCCTCGGGGAGCCTACTTCCTCCTCTCTCTCTGCCTGCCTCTCTGCCTAGTTGTGATTTCTCTCTGTCAAATAAATAAAATTAAAAAAAAAAAAAAAAAAAGAACAGCTCGGGGGGCGGGGCGGTGCACACGGCTGGCTTTACAGACGGCCTGTGGGGGCTAGCCACCGTTTCACGCCGGCCGATCTGCAGTTTCAGCCGGTGCCTCTGGATCTTACGATCGATCGATCCCAGGATGACATGTTGGTGAAATGCAGGGAAAGGGCACCGAGCTGCCTCGTCTTTGCTGGTGGCCTTTCCACTCCACGCGGTTGTCTCGGCTCTGCCGGGGGCAGCCCGGCTCTGCTCCTGGCTCTGCAAGGAGCTCCCAGCATCTCGGACAGGCCGTTCGGCCTCGTGTCCACTGTGTATCCCCTGGGAGTGTAGCCCTGTTTGTGCCGAGGAGCCGGAGACTTACTTCCCTAAGCAGGCAGACTGACAGCCGCCCGGCCCCCCAGGAGTGGGAGTGGCTAAGGGAGGAGTGCCCTCCTGCAAACAGCCGAGGTCCACACACCCAGGGTCTCCGAGAAGCCAAGCCACGCCCAACCTGCCACTTGTGTTTACGCTCCGCTAGGCCCTTGTGGGAATTGTGATGGCCAGAAACCTCCGGTGTGTTTCTTGCAGGCAGGTTAACATGGGTCGTTAGCAGCTGGGTACAGGAGGCCAGCTCTCGGCGCTGGGCTCGTGTGGCCATGCCGACCCTGCCTGCGGGTAGGCCAGCCTGAGCGCCGAGACTGTGCAATGGGGACATGCAGAGAAGAGCTTGTGCAATTAACAGGGAATCTCTTTTTCAAAAGGTTGTTTATTTATCTGAGAGAGAGAGGTCCGTGAGCACAGACAGGGGGAGGGGCAGAGGGAGAAACAGACTTGCCGCTGAGCAAGGAGCCCAATGCGGGGCTCCATCCCAGGACCCCAGGATCATGACCTGAGCCGAAGGCAGACTAAACTGACTCAGCCACCCAGGCGCCCCTAACAGAGAATGTTTTCAGTCGTCAACAACATTTATTTCCAGGGATCTCCTAGTCTCAAGGTGTCTTACTGGATGGAAATGCAGACGCTGGTTTGTACAGTAAAATAATCCGACGTCTTTAAAACTACTTTTGGTAACAGGAAGTGAAACACAGTGAATTATTACTATTTCCTGATGGTAGAAAATCAACTTAACTTTGACTTTTAATAAATAAAGGAGAAAGTTCCAACAACAACAAAAAAAACAACAACAACAACAAAAAAAAAACGGGGCGCCTGGGTGGCTCAGTGGGTTGGGCCTCTGCCTTCAGCTCAGGCCATGGTCTCAGGGTCCTGGGATCGAGCCCCACATCGGGCTCTCTGCTCCGCAGGGAGCCTGCTTCCCCCTCTCTCTCTGCCTGCTGCTCTACTTGTGATCTCTCTCTCTCTGTCAAATAAATAAATAAAATATTAAAAAAAAAAAAGAGTCAATTTTCATGATTACAATCAACAGATATGTTTCAATTTAATAGAACCAAAATAAAGACATAAGGATAGAGAACACCTTTTTGGGTGTTTTGTTTTGTTTTGTTTTTTTAGATTCTCAGGGGCTCAGAAAGAAACAGCTCATTGGAGGATATGAACAACAATTATAGAACTACATAAAATAAAAATGGTATTTTAACATTCAGCTGCACCAGGCAGAAGCCAAAATATATGATTAACAGAAGTAAAAAGTAAAGAAAAATAATATAAGCTAAAACTCCCACTAGCAGAAATCTTAAATGTCAGTCTCCATTTTGAAGACATACTTCTGTTCTCTGAAGCAACGATGGGCAAACTTTCGTACTCTGTAATTTTCCAGCTGGATATTTTAAACAGAAAGCAGTACCAGGCTCTTTTATAATAAAATGCAAAGAGGCTTTCAGAAAAAAAGATCTAAACAGAGACTTTACAGATTCGATTTACTAAAGAGATCTTTCAGAAATTTAACTATATACGTTCACACTATAATCCAGAAGAGTCATACATAGTACTGGTTTTTGAAACCCAACTATTCTCTCCAACAAGTTCAATGCAATATTCTCAAGTATTTTTGTTTTTAACACACAAGAATTTGAAAATCCTGCAGTAGGAAATAATGGATGTACTAAAGCACCTCTACAAAAAGGATCTAAATATATTTCTGATTCCTGTGTATTTTAGTAGGTTACTGGTATTCACTATTCAGACTTGAAAGTATAATAAACACCCAGAACTCTAAGAAAATGTCACTACAGCTAATCTCTTTTTTAAAAGATTTTACTTATTTGAGAGAGAGACAGAGTATGCACGTGAACACAAGCAGGAGGGAGGGGCAGAAGGAGAGGGAGAAGAAGACTCCCCCTGAGCAGGGAGGCTGGCATGGCTCGATCTCTGGACCCCAAGATCATGACCTGAGCCCAAGGCAGACATGTCACACAGGAGCCCTGCTTATCTCTTATTTAACTCTTATTAATTACGAATGAAATCACTGGGTGGGGAAAGATAAACTAATAATAAATGGGATCAATGTAACAATAAAATCCATGAAAGAGCCTTTCCAGTTAAATTAAGTTTCTATTCTCATTGCTAATGCATTTCCCTTTAAAATCTTAATTAATATTTCCAAGTCAATTTACTATCAGAGAAGTGTTTTAACTCAAATTGTCCAGTTTTTGATTTTTAAATTCACAGTGAAAAGTTATCCTTAGAGTTCCACTTGCACAAAGGTTAAAAAAAAAAAGGCTGATCTTCCTGATTAAGCCATTTCTATTTCAATAATACCATGCAGCTGCCAGTTTTTTCAGCCATGAACTTCTTCACATGCTGTGAAATTTTTAAAGTGATTAAAGTGATTAAAAATAATTAAAGGAAAAGTCTTGTGTCTACACATTTACCTGCAAGTTTTCAAGAAAGAACAAGAGAGATAATACTTAATAATAAACATTATTAATGTAATGAAGTTAGAATTTTTTAGAAGAGAATTTTTAAAAATTAGATCAAAAATAAAACTGGTAACTAATGACAGTCATTTAAAACCTATGGCAACCAAGACAGTCACCATGAAGGTAAGTGAGCTCAGCCTTTATACACAACTTTATTGTTCTTCACATTACGCCCCTCATCCTATCTCCAATTAACTTCCTTCCAGCATATTTTTAGGGTCACAAAAACTTTTCTGGAAAGCCAATTGGGGGCACCAGTTTTAAATATGCCCCCTTCTCCCAAAAATATTCTTTAACATAACTACAGAAAATTGAGACATCCCTGTACGTAACAAGCTATCTCTAGTGGCCAGTGACTATTTTCAGTCAGGATTATGCATCTCAGATTTAAGAATATGAACTACAATACAAAAGTAGCAACACAGCATCTGTAAGGTTTGAAGAATGTGAAGTACTGGTTCACCCACAAAAAATGTAAACTATGTCATAGGCTATAAAACCTCTATACCTGTTTTTGGTATACTGTTTTGGAACACTGTTTTTGACTGATTCATTGAACCAGTATTACTGACTATACACCACATACTGTTGTTGATATTGGAGAATTAATGAAACAAAAAAGTTCCTGTCTTCCACGGCTTTTATCAGTTAGAGAAAGAGAGAAGGAGAAGTGAACAGTAAATACCATACAGTGTCACAAGTGCCCTCAAAGGTGACATAACATAGGAGGATTCTGACCCCATTCAAAGCCGGCTGGAAAAAGCTTCCAAGAGAAAGTAAATCTAAACTGAGACCTGATAAGAGACCTTGGGGCTGCGGGAGATGCATGATGGTGGTGGTAGTGGTGGTGGTAAGTGATTATGGCAGAATTCCAGGCAACGGTGTAAAGACAGGAGAAAACACAGGCATCTCAAAGAAGTAGAACTATCTCGTGTTAAGGGAATTTAAGACTGTAAAGAAGGGAAGGGTGAGACATCGAAATTCCTCTGCAGCTCAAGACAGACTGTAGCACCCACTGTTCTCTTGGAGCTACCACCTACTAACTTCTTGGTCACCCCCTCCTTGTTCATTCAAGACTTTATAGTCTCTGGGTCAGTCTTCACCATCCCTTTTCTTGCCTCCAGACCTACTTCCTGACTTTTCATTCCTTGACCTCCTATCTGAATCTTGATTTCAAACACTGTACTTCCTGCTGATGATCTACCCCTTTCAGTCCCAGTCCTTCCATTCTTATCAAAGCAGTCCCCTATGGCTACCAATTACATTTCAATTCCTCACATTCCCTCAATTTTCAGGGTTCCATAGTCCATCACTCATTTCCAGTCACTCTCTCACGAACTCCCTTAACGTCTGTCCCATCTTGCCCTGTGTCACACTAGCCTGGCAAAATCCTAATCTGATTAAACATTATCCACTCATTCCATCCTTGTATTAAATAGCTAGCCAGCTAATGCTGCTGGAAACAAATTTAAAATGATGTTAACTGGTCTTATTTTGAAATCACAACACAAATTTCAAACTACAACTTTTCCGCAAGGAGAAGCTGATTTCCCACTCTTCATTAGGACTATTTTACTCTCCTCTCTTCAAACCTTCAATAATGCTTCAGCCTCTTTATTACTCCCTCTTTTCTTACCTATCCTGGGTGATGACAAAATTTCAGTTTTTCTTTATCTGACATGCTCCTATGTAGTCTTACAGCTTTAACAACCATCTCCAGGACAAATCTCTCCTTACTCAGCTCCACATTCCTAAATCCATGGAAACCTAAACCTAAAAGGCATCTCAATGTTAACACATCTAACACAGAACACTCGATTATCCCTGCTCCATAAACCCATTAATTCCCATATCTTCCCAATCTAAATAAAATTAATTGCATCCATTCAGTTGTTGCTTAAATCCAAACCCAACTTCATTCTTCATTTCTTTCCTTTACATTCTTTACACCTGATGTATAAGCAAATCTTGATGACTTAAAAATATAGATCAAATCCATTCACTTCCCTTTACCTCCTCTGTTCTACTTTAGTTCAAGCCTGTCTCCATTAGAAAACGGTAAGCTATTTAATGTAAGATGCAAAGAAACAGCAAGTCTAGCATAACCCCTAGTTTCTGACTGCACAATAAGTGGACACTGTGGTCCCATTCATTACAATGACAAACAAAGAAGATGAACACATCTTATGGCTCGAGACAGGAAGGTAGTGAAGGGACAAACACGAATGGCTCAAATTTGAACATATTTAAATTTTAGTTCCAATGGAAAACCAATAGTGATATCCTGTAAGCCACTTAATAGCTCCTGAAGCTCAAGAGCTAACCTGAATTGGAGACAGATTTGGGCACCATCAATATTACTGAATCCAAGCCAGGTAGATGAGATTACTTAGGAAGAATGTGGAGAATAAGAAAAGAAAGTCAAGAATAGGATGTTAAAAAATCACCTATATTAAGGAATAGTGAAAATAGACAAAACTAAAACCACTTCAGAGATACTGTTCTATTAGAAACCCAGTTCAGAAAAACTGTTGGAAATCATCTAATTCAACTTTGTTCTAAAAAAACAATTCTCTTCTACTTTGCAGCAGTAATTTGGCCAATCTGATACATTAATTCTTTAGGATAACTTTAGTTGTATGAAGGTTTTCTATGATAAGCAAAATCTACTTTCCTATAATTTCTCCTCAGTGTCCCTAGTTTTGGACTGTGAGGTAATACTGATTTAGCATATTCCTCCTACTGTGACAAATTTCAGATAACTAAATTTATTCATTTATTAAGTATTTATTGAGTGCCCATGGCAGTCAGGAGCTAGGTTCTAATTTTAACCCTGCTAAGATTAAAAAATATAAAAGCTGGGGTGCCTGGGTGGCTCACTCAGTTAAGCACTGGATTCTTGGTTTTGGCTCAAGTCATGATCTCAGGGTCCTGGAATAGAGCCCCGTGTCGGACTCTATGTTTGGTGCAGATTCTGCTTATCCCTCTCCCCCCTACTCTATTCCTATTCTTTTTCCTGCTCGCATTCTCTCTCTCAAATAAATAAAATCCTTAAAACATATATGTATGTATGTATATGTATATATGTGTGTATATATGTGTCTATAAAATATATGCATGTATACATTTATGTGCGTATAAAATACACACATATACATATCTATATTTTATATGCACATATATGTATACATATGTATATTTTATAGACACATATATACACAAATATACACACACACACACACGGGCTCCTTTCTAACTACAAATATCCAGTCCCTTCAAAATGCTACATACAGTTTCCAGACCCTTCCTGTCATTCTGGTTACGATGTACTTTGACCAAGTGCTCAAAGTTTGATAGCACTTATAACATTAGATTCATGGCAATAAAGGAGACTTCTTTTTTTGAATTTTTATAAAGTTATGATACTTTTAAAATTGAAAAATAAATGTTAAAAGCATTATATTCAAAACAGAATGGAATACTTTATCCTCTGACAATAGCAAAGTAAAGTGCTTCATTTTATTTCTCTTAGAAATCCTTTAAGGAAAAAGGGAGGTTATAAACACTAGACATATTATACATATACAAATTGTTACATAAAATTTCAAGGAAAATACTTCCAGTAAGACTATTAAATTTATGGGAACAAAATACAATAAGGGTAGAGTCACTTATAGCATAACGTTCACATGAAAATTTAAAATAAATATTAGTCATTCATTATTTTAATTTTTTTTCATTGAGCACCACCTATGCACCAGATACTTCAGATATGAAGGTAGTATTGCTGGAGTAGGAGCAAAGAATTACAAAGATGTACCTGCCCTGTCTGAGTTTCAATGGGACAGATTACAGATAACACCTAAAAAAGGACCTGACTGCTTTTAAACATAGTAAGTTCTTATTGTTTAAATAAGTTAAATGGCCACTTGTCAAGGACAGGGTTTGGGATTTCTGCACTGTGTGAGAGGCCCCTGCCAACTCACAAATTCCTTAATTTTTGTGGGTATTTCCAAGCTGCCTTCCACACAGTTATACAGGTCTAGACAGGTGCTCCTACTGCCATAGCAGGAGACTGCACTGCAGCATTCCCCAGCAGACATACTCCCAGGCAGACATATTCCAAGCCTGGGGCCTTCCTGTTAAGGTTACTCTAAATCTGTCCACATGACTTACATCTCAGGATACACTAAAGCCTTGGCCTGTTAGGACACTTACTTGCCTGTGAAAAGCATTTTCCTAACTCCTTCTTAGAACATATTGATTTTATTAAAAGGAGAGTTCCATCCAGAAGAGTACTTAAATTATTTGGACGTCCTAATGGCAAAGTAAAAGGAAGAAAGGGTTTAAGATTAAAGGGAACCATTGTTGATAGGTACCACATTTTTGAAGGAATAGTCAAAATTCACTAAAATTTCAAAAAGCTTAGAAAATTTAAAGAAACAGTTTTATTTTTGTGTTAAGAATTTGTTCAAGGACACTGATCACAGCATTGCTTATAATAAGGAACTCCTGGAGATAATCCAACAATAATGGATTAAAAATTGTACAATAAAGCCAAAGCTCTAAGTGAAAACTATGTCAAAAATTTTTTTTAAATTGTAAAATAATACAAGAAATAATAATCAAATATAAAATGTGTATAATTACTAACATAAAAAGTTGTTTGTGATATATTGTTAAAGTGAAAAAAACCTGTATTATCATATATATACCATATAGAATATATTATATATTATACATGTGTTATATATATTATGACTAATGTATATAACCTTAATATTATCTTTTAAAAGTCTAAAAAGACATAAACAGTAATGTTTATCTTTCGGCAAAAAAAATACAGGTAATTTTTCATTTATTCCTATATCACAGTTTTCTAAAATTAACTCATATTACTTATAATGTATTTTAAAAATAAAAGGTAGGAAAGAAGGGTATTTAGGCCTAGGCAAGGAAAAGAGGCAAAAAAGGAAGGCAAGTCCTACCATGGATCTAAGTTACTGCTGAAATAATAATGGGAAATTTTTCTAGAAAAAAAAAAACTGGTAGGGAACCAATCATTTCCATCATATAATACAATTAGTAGCTAAAAAACTTAAAATGTATAAGTTGTGGGGCACCTAGGTGGCTCAGTCGATTGAGCAGCCGACTCTTGATTTTGCCTCTGGTCATGATCTTAGCGACCTAGGAACAAGCCCCACGCAGGCTCCACCCTTAGCAGGGAGTCTGCTTGAGATTCTTTCTCTTCCTCTGCCCCTCCCCTACTGTACCCATGCTCCCTCTCCTTTTCTCAAAAAAATAAATAAATCTTGTTTTTAAAGGTTTTATTTATTTGAGAGAGAGAGAGAGAGAGAGAAACAGAGAATGAACTGAGGGAGAGGCAGAAGCAGGCTCCCTATTGAACAGGAAGCCTGATGTGGGGCTCAATCCCAAGACTCTGGGATTATGACCTGAGGTGAAGGCAAACACTTAAGCAACTGAGCAACCCAGGTGCCCCCAAAATAAATACATCTTTTAAAAAAAGAGGGGAAGAAAGCACAGCTCACCTAATAAAGGAGATGAATGTATGGGAGAAGTAACACAATGGTTCACAAAACAATGCTAAAAGTCAAAGCCTTCTCAGGCAGTTCTATTTACCTTAAATTAGATAGCACACAGAAGTAACTAGTTAATGATAACTGCCTGAAATAATTAGTATTTTATTTTAATTTATAATAGCATTACACAGTACTATCTATGGGACTCAGTTAATCCAGGTAACAGTACCCGTAAGTTTAAGGTTCAGACAAAATGAGGGCAAGAGAAGCACAATAGGAAGAGTGTCCCAACAACTAAGAAAAAGGACAGATTCTCTTTTTAGTTATTTACAATGTAGGGTGACTATGAGCCAAGTCATCTCCATAGAAAAGGCAAATCAATCCTGGGTTCTAATTTGGAAAATATGAGGATAAGAGTAATGACCAGAAGGGGTAACCAATAAAAGGTGTCTCTTAAAATTAGTGCCACAAACTGAAGCTGATATGCATATTCAAATCCATCTAAAAAAAAATCCCTCATCTCTCAGCAGAGGAGTGAGGCCACCAAGTTTTATCTGACCATAATTTGTTAAGAGCTTATTATGCGGTAAGCAATGTGTTAAGGGCTGTGTGTGCCCCAGTGAATTTAAAGATACAGTCCCCAGGCAGCTAGGCAGCTGAGAATATTGGAAAGAACAGAGATTACAGAGTCAGATAATCTGAATTCAAATCCCCATATTGCCACTTACTCACAGTAAGATCTAGGACAAATAGTAAGGGGTTTTTTTGGGTAAATCAGTGATGATAATATACCTCTCCCTACTTCATAGGATTATTGTAAGAAACAAATAATATACTGATTATGAAAGAGCTAAACTAACATTAGTCACTCTTAGTCATTTTAATCCGATTTCATTTCTGTAAAAATATTGGAAGGGGGGCCTGTATGATTCATGGGCCCAAACACCTCCAAGGATAGATCAGGCTATCTGCCTGGCTTCCCAATTCATTTCTCAAAATCTCAGTGGAAGATGATGACATTTAACAGAAATAAAGATACAGTCGACGTAAATTCATCTTGCCTTTTTACGGAGAGTTATCTACACTAACTTAAATAGTACCTCACATAATTAGAGAGCAATAGCCAATGTACAATTAGCCCAGCACAGCCAAGTGAAAGTGCCTGCTCCAATTAATATGAACTTGGACTAAGTTCTCAAATTGACAATTTTGACAACTGACATTTCTCAAATTAACAATTTGACAACTGACAAAAAAACTGCCCTGAAAATACAGGTTATCACTTGTTAATAACCTTCATATTTCTCTTCCTGTATATTTGGTCTGAAACCACAATTTAAAGTTGAGAAGTGAAACTTTTATAAATTTTGAAAGCAAAAGCAGAATAAGAAACCTAAGTCAATCTGCAATCTATTATCCCATTTGTCTTTATCCAAAACACTGGAAATGATGGTTAAAGTAAAAATGCTGAACCTAAGTAATAAAAACAACAAAAACATTAAAATGTATTATAAGCCTAACATGAAGGCTATATCCACAAGTTAATTCTGGAACTATAATTTGTACAGCTGCAGCAGTGATGGCACTGTTTCATGTCTATCTTCACCAAGATGAAAATATTTTAAAGACTTCTATAGTTTTCACGTTTCTATGAAGGTAGAAAAGAGTTTTTAAATAATTTGCCTTCAGTCATGGCCCAGAGCTTCATATCTATAACTAGAACCATATTCTCTTTTTAGGCAGTCATAAAATAAGTCTACTTCTGCAGAGTAAGAAATACTAAATAAAGATTTAACTAGGGGCACCCGGGTGGCTCAGCCAGTTAAGTGTCTGTCTTCAGCTCAGGCCCCACATTGGGCTCCCTGAGTCTGCTTCTCCCTCTCCCTCCCGTTCCCTGGCTTGTGCTTTCTGACAAATAAATAAATAAAATCTTTAAAGAAGAAAAAGATTTAACCAGATGATTTATAAAATAGTAAACATCCATAATAGTACGCTTCATCCTAATACACTTTATTTTCACAGTAACCTTACACAATATTTAACATAACATCTAATTAAATAGTTTTTAATAAGATATCCACTAGCTTAATAAAACATGTAATTTTAAATAAGATTTTTGAAGCACAGTCCTTATTTTTTGCAGTTAACCCATTTTTGCAAGTTATTCACCCTCTCTCACCCTAACATGAAAACCCAATAATCTCTTATGCCAGACTACCATGGCACAGAAACGACAGTATATTCAAACAAATGGTATTAATATCAAAAAAGAGAGAAAATAGGTAATGTTTTGATATCAAATGTCAGAGAAAGAATAAACAGCACATGCATCTATTTTTATCACCTTCATATTTGGGGCCATTTGGCATGCCTACTTTTAGAGTTCAAAGACTAGAGAATACTGGTCAAGACACAGGAGAAGCAGCTACATATTTGTTTACAAAATCATGCTTTTAAAAGGTAACAGAGGGAGTTGAGGGAAACTGGAAGGGGAGATGAACCATGAGAGACTATGGACTCTGAAAAACAACCAGAGGGTTTTGAAGGGGCGGGGGCGGGGGTGGGGGTGGGAGGTTGAGGAACCAGGTGGTGGGTAATAGGGAGGGCACCTACTGCATGGAGCACTGGGTGTGATGCCAAAACAATGAACACTGTTATGCTGTAAATAAACAAATAAAAAATAAAAAAGGTAACAGAGGAATGGGTAACACATCCAACAGATGAACCTAATCTAATTAAAATCATAATGATCCGTACTTTTGCACCTGCCAATAAGATGGGATGATGGCAATGACCATGTCTTAGTTCTAATTCCTGACCCTAAGCTTATAATTTAACTGTAGTGATAGGATCGGGTGATTCAGTAAGAAAGATATTATATTTAAGACTTCTTCTGATTACACAGATAGCCACATAGCTAAGTCCCTCATTTGCTTCAAGTCTTCGCTCAAATCTAACCTCAATGAGGCATACCCTGACAACCCTCAACCTCCCCCTATCACACCCTGACAATCCTGATCCCCCTTAATCTGTTCAACTTTTCCTTCTTTCCATATCTGTAATCGCCTTCTAACATATACACAGTTTATCTACTATGTTTATCGTCTCTCACTCCCCCTACTAGAATGTAAGTTCCATGAGAACAAGAATCTTTGTCTATTTTGTTCACCTATGTTTCCCAAGGCCCCAGGACAGTGTCTGGCACATAAGAGGTCCTCTCTAAATACTAGCTGAATATTAAATACCCCTTTCCACCCTGTCATCACCCTGCTCCATCCCAGTTCCCCATTCATCAATGTGCCTCATCCTAACCACACTTGTAGGGAAACAACTGGGGCTGGAAATCAATGGAGGCTCTACTTTAGAGGAAGAGGGAGAGGCAAAAGGAGAGAGGGTTGAAAAGGGAGGGAAGTAATCTTTAAAAGTATTTCCCATCTAAGTCCCTAACAATCCCATCTTAAGTTTTTGCCTTTAATCTTTCTCAATTTTCAATTCCTCCCAAATTCTTTGTCTTGATTTCATTCCCCGTGGAATTCCTTCTCTAAACTGAGCTACACTCCTGGCCATTTGAGTAATAAAACAATCCCGAAGAATAATAACTGAAAAGCTGTAATCAGGCTCAATGGAAGGAAAAAAAACAGAAACAGTGGAAGAAACTTCTGCGTGTCTCAATGCTTCTTCCTTACATAGCTATACTGCTTCAAGGAGGGGTCTACATTCCCTCTACTTCCTTACCATTTACCTCAACAATTTTGCTTTTTAAAAATTAATTCTATTTTTAATTCAAGGATAGCTAACAAAGTGTTACATTAGTTTCAAGTATACAACATAGTGATTCAACAATCCTCTATGTTATGCTTTGCTCACAGGTATAGCTACATCTGTCACCACACAACACTATTATAATACCACTGACTATATTCCCTATGCTGTACCTTTCATCCCTACGACTTGTTCATTCCATAACTTGATGGCTGTACCTCCTACTTCCCTTTACCCATTCTGTCCACCCCTGCCCCATGCCCCCTCCCTGGGGCAACCACCAGTTGTTCTCTGTGCTTATGGCTCTGTTTCTGCTTTTTGGGTTTGTTTGCTCATTTTTGTTTTGTTTTTTAGATTCCACATATAAGTGAAATCATATAGTATTTGTCCTTCCTTTTTTTTTTTTAAAGATTTTATTTATTTATTTGGGAGAGAGAGCAGAGAGAACATAAGAGGGGAGAAGATCAGAGGGAGAAGCAGACTCCCTGTGGAGCTGGGAGCCTGATGCAGGACTCGATCCCAGGACTCCAGGATCATGACCTGAGCTGAAGGCAGTGGCTTAACCAACTGAGCCACCCAGGCACCCAGTATTTGTCCTTCTGTCTGATTTATTTCACTTAGCATAATACCCTCTAGGTCCATCAATGTTATCACAAATGGCAAAATTTCATTCTTTTTTTTTTTTTGGCTAATATTCCATTGTGTATACCTATACCACATCTTCTTTATCCATCGATGGACACTGGGATGCTCCCATATCTTGGCTACTGTAAATAATGCTGCAATAACCACAGGGATGCATGTATTATTTTGAATTAGTGTTTTCATTTTCTTTGGGTAAATACCCAGTAGTGGAATTATTAGATCATAAGGCACTTCTATTTTTAATTTTTTGAGGAACCTCCATACTGTTTTATACAGTGGCTACAACAATTTATATTCTCACCAACAGTGTGAAAGGGTTCCTTTTTCTCCACATCCCTGCTGGTTATTTCTGTCTTTTTGATACCAGCCATTCTGACTGGCGTAAGGTGATACTTCATTGCAGTTTTGATTTGCATTTTCCTGATGATTACAGATGTTGAATCTTTTGCTCTTAATGAACCCTTTCAACTCCTTATTTGTATGACCAATATGTTGTTCAGTCCTTCAAAACATATTGATTGAGCACATACTATCTGGTAGGCACTATGCTAGGCTAGCTGATTCAATGGTAAACACAAGGTCCCTGTTCTCATGCAGTTCAAACAGAACAGGAAGACTGACAGCAACAATGATATGTGATGAACGATGAGTATTAGGGTAAGAAATTATACAGCAAATAGATACAATTGTATTTAAAGGACAGAAAAGGCCTCCCTGAAAATGGAATGTTTAAAAACAAACCCAGGGGCACATGGGTGGCTCAGTCAGTTAAGTGGCCAGCTCTTGATTTTGGCTCAAGTCATGATCTCATGGTGGTGAGACTGAGCCCCTCTTTGGGCTCCATGCTCACGGGGAGTCTGTTTGAGATATTCTCTCTCCCTCTCCCTTTGCCTACCACCCCACCTGTGTGCTTTCTTTCTCTCAAATAAATAGACAGATGTAAAAAAACAAACAAAAACAAAACAAAACACTTGAAGAGTAGAAGATAGAGGAGAAAGAAGAGGATGAAAATTCTAATAAAAGGAAATAGTACCTGCAAAAACCTGAAGGACGGAGAGTACAGAGCATATAAGGAACTGAATAAAGTTCCATATGGTTAGAACATCAGGATAGGCAGGGCCTTAAAGTGTATATTATTCTAAGGCTTTATTCCATGGACATGGAGAATATAGGAGAAATGACACAAAACTTCAGATTTATAATTTTTGAAGATCAATATATTTTCCTCATTGCAGTAAGAGCAGAGGAGAGAAAGAATGGATGCAGGAGATGACAAATATGAGCTCTTAAAATCTTGATTTCTATGAAAAGAACTTCCTCATCCATCTTTGTTCCTTCTCAGACAATATATATCATTTCAATATATCATTTTCTTCTGCCACCACTCTAACACTGCAGCATTTCCTCAACTCCTATAAACTCTCTTGGGTGACCTCACCTATACTTCATAGGTATCACACCATAAAGCGATGATGATTCCCAAACCTGTATACTCAGTTCATCTCTCAAGGCAAGAGCTACATCTTTTACCATCTATTAGACATACCCACCAATGCAATGCCATATGTCCAAAACCAGACACAAGATCCAGACCCACACATTTAGTATTTTCTAATTTTGTTGATGGCAGCAATATCATCACCCATGTCAGAATTTTAAATGCCACTGATTACTTGCCCCCCCATTAATTACCAGGTAATTTTGATCATCTTCTAAATATGACTCAGATCCATCCCTTCCTTTTATCTTCAGTTCCAGAGCCTAAATTTAGGCTTGCATGAACTCCCATTTGGATTATTCAATAACTCGTCTTTATACTTCCCGCAACTTTACCTAATCCATCCTCTACAATGTGAAAGATTCTCTTCTTCAGTGTTTCTTCAGTTTACAGAAAGAAGTCCACATTCTTTGACATGACGTATAAGGTCCACTATCTGGTCCTTTCCTGCCCCCAAATCGCCTGTGTTCTCCATTGATGACATCTCTGCCATCCTTGGTCAAACCAAACCTGGAGATGCAGATCCCTTAAAATTCGTCATGGTTTCTCAAGATGCCAGGTGTTTGCACTCACTATTCTCATAGCCTGAAATATCTTTCCCATTGTGTCCACCTGAAAAAAAATCACTCTGCATTCTTTTACAATCCAGTTAATGCCACCTCCTCTGTTAATCCTCCCTGGTTCACATCGTAGTTCTTTCTCCTCTCCTCCCTGCCCCTATTCCCAAGAAAGACAGAATTGGGTATTTCTTTGACTTTACTTCTACTATGGTGCTTCCACTATTACAAGTGTTCACATCTGTTTTCCTGACTAAATTACGTGTTCCTTATTGATAGTGTACTTTCTCTTTCTTGCATCTCTATCCCCATACCCTAACATCCAGTTGGTACTCAATAAATATTTCCAGAATAAATGAATCTATACAAGGGATCCTGAAACATGCTTCAAATGCCTCAAGTCATTCCAGAATCGTGACTTCTGGTGTAAGGGAGAAAAAAGGAGGGTATATATAAAAGAGGGATTTGCCCCAGTGAACCCAGTTCATCCAGCATCCAGAAGAACCCACAGAAATTATAAAACTACATGACAACGATTTGAATACAAATTACACATTATTTATAATTGCAAAAAAAATTTCCTAATTGAAAGCAAATTTGAACCTTAGAATGATTCACCAAATAAGTGTTTGTTTAACAGATCCTTTAAAAATGTTTTTTGTTTGTTTTTTATTTGACAGATAGAGATCACAAGTAGTCAGAGAGGCAGGCAGGGGTGGGGGGATGGGGGGGAAGTAGACTCCCCGCTGAGCAGAGAGCCCGATGTGGGGCTCAATCCCAGGACCCTGAGATCATGACCTGAGCCAAAGGCAGAGGCTTAACCCACTAAGCCACCCAGGCACCCCTAAAAATGGTATTTTTGAAGAATATTTAATGACCAGTGAAAATGTTAGTCATTCCAATTCAAGTAGAAAAAAGATATATAATGTGACCCTTATTTTTTAAGAGCCATTTTTAGAAACATACTGGTTTAAAAACATTAGGAAAAAAAAGCCTGAAATAAACTACATTGAATTATTAACTGTGTTAGCTCTGGGTAATTTTCTATAACTAACATCATTCAACAAATACTTATTGAGCATCTATCTCTCTGCTATTACACAGTGATGAGCAAGGGGCATCTATTCCCTCCCTCCTGTAGCTAGACATGTCATACTTGTATAATCATACTTGTATAATCAATTAGAAAAAGCATGAAAATTAGAAAAAAAAAAAAAAAAAAAAAAAAAAAAGCATGGGTTTGCCCACTCTGAATTTATAGCCCACAAAAGGTTACAAAAAGAAGAAAACAACAACAAAAAAAGATTTCAAGACCTTCTCTGGAATTGAAGTTGGGAAAAATTTTGATACAAATATTTTGATAAAGACTACTTCAATGGCTTGTACTGTTAATTATAAACTGTAACATGATACTATAATTGTCTAGATCATTTGATATGTCTAGTTCTTCTGTGGACAGAACATAGTGAAAACACTAAATCTCCAGACTTCCTCTTCCTGTTGGCAGATTTTGAATATTAACATTAATTACAAATAAAGTTTGCTCAGCTGAAATTTAATCCTTCACCCAGCTTCCACCACATTTCTTTTCTCTTTTGTTTCTTTCCCCTCTACCATTTCCTGCTCTTGCTCTATTTATCTAAAAGAATTCTTATCGTTTCAACCAGGGAATAGCCAGTTTAAGATCGAGCCCTCCCCTACTGGAGATTCTCAGGAAGATTGGAGCTTCAGAGGGGACCTGTGTTTTTGAAGAGCATACACATAATTCACAAAGAGTCTCAAAGCTGTAGTCCTTTTAAAGCTCCTGTTTCATAAGATACTTGCTTTTCCTTGCAAGAATAAAATCCTGCTCCAAATAGTTGCCGTAGTTGTAGTATTTATAAAGAAAAATAGGTAATACCTGACTAGAAGAGCAACTAATTTACCTTCATTATTTTCTACCGTTAGTATTTTACTAGTTTGTATCGCTGACTGAAAATACTTCTAAAGCTTCCAAAGATTTTTAGCTCATCAGAAACAGTGATAAATAGCAAAATTACTCTAACCGCTCTGAGCTTCAAATCTTCAGCACTACATTCTGGATGTTACACGTTTTTAGGTATATAAAAGGAAGTAAATACAAGCTGACACAATCTGTAGGATTTAGAGAGCTGAAAATGGGTATGCTGTGAAATAGTTTTCCAGAAAGAGTTTTCCTAGAGAATTCAAATAATTAAAATTTGTACAAAAAATATATAGCAGGATATCATAATAGGCATTGCAGATAAACAGAGCATTAAGTGCTTAGTGCTGCGATGTCAAAGGAATATGCCCAGACTACTAGATGATAGAATTATTGATTGTTACTCATTCATTCATTCATTAAATTTTTAGAAGCACTTACTCTGCACCAGGCATAATTCCAGGTACTGTTAGTGATAGAGAAGTGAAAACAGATAAAACTTCTGCCCTCATGGAGTATGTTAGTGGATTGAAACAGATAATAAACAAGAAAAAATAAAAGATTGTTACATAGTGATCAGGTACAAAGAAAAAAATAAATTAGGAAAAAAAGATGGAGGGTATAAAAGCAAGGAGGGAAGGGAGCAAGCCATGGCTGTCTGAGGAAAAATATTCTGAGCAGAGGAAATAGCAAGAACAAAGACCCAAAGGTAAAAAGATGCTTATTATATTTAAGGAAGAGCAAACAGGTCAGTGTAGCTAGAACAGATTGAAGAGGGGAAAGTAGCAGGGGGGAGCGAGAAAGGGGAAGAGCTGGGGCTTCCTGGAGAAGCCTATGAGGAAGGTTTTCGTGGGCAGGTAAGATAGCAACATTTGAAAGTGGGGTTGCAGGTGATTCCAGGTCATTAGAAAAAAGGAAAACAAAAGACAAGGAACCAGGATTTTGAGGATATTTAGGAATCAGAGGCTGGCCAAGGGTATATATGTGAGTGTGAGAGGGCATGAATGTGGTGAGGAAGGAGATGGGGCTGGGGGTGGGGAGGGGAAGATGATGTATGATAAATATTCAGTCACTGATCCTCCATTTAGGAGCTGTGGTAGAGAGACACAAGGCAGGGAGGCTTCAGGGTCAAAGACAAGCATTAGCTTTCCCTTTAAGGGTTGTAACCCTTTGCTTTTCCTGGCAAGAATAAAATCATTCTCCAGAGAACTGCTATAGTTATTATACTTATTTTTTTTTTAAGTGGAAATCTTGAGACTTTTGTGGGGAAGACACTTTAAATTTTCTTGTAGAGGGAGAAGATAAAATATACAAGAACTGGAATTTAGACTATTTCACTAACATGAACTGAACTGACCTAGTACATAGTGAATCGTAAGATGAAAATGACTAAAAAATAGGACTGAGAAGGCAAAAGAGGAATTTCAACTTTTTAAAGAACATTCCACAAAATGGATAATCCATACCTAAACAATGAAGAGTTAATTACCTCTAATTCTACATAAAGAGGATTCTGTCATTATTATCCACTTTGAATTCAAAGGCATTCACAGGGCAAGAACTGGGACTTTCCTTATAGTTCACCACCCCATACCTAGAAGAGTGCCTACACAGAAGATTCAAATGCCCTTTTAACGAATAAAATGTCTATCCATCACAGTCCATTTCAGTAAAATGACACAGTACCAGAGTTGTCATATACCACTTGGCATCATTATTATTAATGGAATAATAAAAGCAGAAAAGGAGGGGGAAAAAGGATGTTTTCTTTACATTTTACCATCTGTGCAATACAATAACAAATCCCAGAGGAGTCGACAGTAAATTACCCTATGAAAGGAGGCCATTTCAGCTATATGCAGGAGTGTTGTTTGGCATAATGGAACATGTATCATGATTAAACCCAATAAACAAACTCTTGCAAAAATCAAAGGAAATGTCCCTTAATATAGCCATAGGAATTGCATTAACGCTCCTTTTAAAATAGAAAACAAAAAGCATAAAACAATCTGAAACAAACTTCTTTCTTTTTAATCCTTCAAGAACTCAATGGATTTACAGAATTGTTTGCTTCTCCATAAATGTTCTTTAATCCCAAATTAAAAGTACCTTCCCTTCCCCATTTGTCTCAAATAATGCAAAAGAGCACAATTAAAAAGACAACAGCTCCTAACCCCTCTTGGTCATGGAATGTTCTAAATCCCTGAGAGAAGAACTGCTAAAGTAGGGAGGAAAAAATCAACCAAATACAAATGATGAAACATCTGCCAGGAAAAGCAGAATTCTCCAAAGAATAATGTCTGAGCACACATCATTTTAATTGGTATTACACTGCTTACAATTAAAGTTGACAGACCTGGTTTCATAATGACTTTTTAAATCAAGCTCATCCACTTAAGATTTTTTCTTTAAATGCAAATGCCTAATGCCAATATTCTTTGTCATCTACTGTCTTCCATGAAGCATTTTTCCATGCTAAGACTAGCACATCCTCATGTGCAACTCTAAAAGCAGATTCGAACTTCCCTCAATGCCACAAAACAAACAAACAAACATAAAAGCCTTATACCACACACACACACACACACACACACACACACACACAGACAGACAGACAGTACCACCGTGGTTTGCAAAGGTGTGGTTAGTTTTGCGTGTTGGTGGCGATCAGAGCAAGCAATGAATACAGGGTGCTGAGCTGAGTGAAAAAGGAACCCTGGCCGCTACATCGCCAAGATGCAACAATAAAGGCATCTTCCCCACGTCTCATACTCCGCCAGAAAGTGGCCCTATTCTCGGGAGCCAGCCGACCTCAGGAAAGGAGCCCGGCTCCGGGCCCGGCCTGCCTCACCTTGTAGACGTCCCCGTAGGTGCCGCTGCCGACCCTCTGGACAAGCTCGTAGTCCTGCTGCGGGTTCCGCCTCAGGATGTCCGCGGCAGGCCGCAGCGGGGCCTCCATCTTCGCTCAGGGCCCGGCCCCCGCCAGCTCAGCCCGCGGCGCCCCGATTCCCGCTAACGAGGACGAGCGGCGCCGCTTCCCAACATGGAGCCTCTGCCCGCAGCTCCGCCTGCACGAGGGACAAGCAACCACTACAACCCCGAGCGGCCCAGCCCCTTCCCTTCCGCCCCGCCGGGGACCGCGGACAAGCGGGCCTAGGAGGGTCCCCGGCGCCCCGCAGTCGCGGCCCGGTCGCGGCCCTTCCCCCTCCTGGACGCCCGCGAACAGCCCGGCCGGTCTCCCCGCCCGCCGGGAGCCCGGGGCCCGCTCGGTATCCGAGGGGGGCGGCCCCGCTCTTTGTTGAGCGCCGAGTCCGGGACCTACTTCCTTGCAGGCGCCCGCGTCCCGCTTTCCCGGCGCCCGCCGGCCTCTCCAGGTCTCGGCGCCGCCGCCTCCCGCCGCACCACACGTCCTCTCGCAGGCGGCGGAGGCGCGTACCGTCGCCGCCGCCGCCGCCGCCGCACCACGTCCCCCACCCGGGGCTGCGTCACCGGGTGAAACGTTCCCGGCCAGCGTGGGTCGGCGCCCAGCGGCCCGCCCGAGCGCGCCGGCCGCGGGACCAGAGTGCCGCCCTGAGGCCTGGTCGGGACACGACACCCTCCCGGCCGCCAGGCCGCCGTGCCCCCCGGCCCGGCGCGTCCTTTGGGGCCCGGTCTGTGCTACCCGCAGAGATTACGGAGGCCCGCGGGCATTCTTGAACCGACGGGCGTCCGCTAAACCGCCCCCAGCTGCGTCAGGTAAATTTGGAGGGTGACGGGTACAGGGACAAGGGTGGGCACGAGGGCAGCCTTTCCAGTTCAACACGGAAAAGGTACGCTGAGGGCACTGGGCCAGAAGTAACCTGGCCGTGGGGCGCCAGGGAAGGAGGTGGGGGAGTGCCTGGTTAACTAAGCCGCGGCACACCCTACTGCACCTTCCTGTTTTGCAAATCATTCCCAGTGGTACCAGTTTGAGGCTTCCCTGCACACCTGCACAACCTGTCTTCTGCGGAGTTTTTTCCACGGCATTTCTGCAAGCCTGAATTCCCAGAAAGTCTCAGTGGCCTTTATCCCTGTTGGGCACCACGCGGTGCCTCACCGCGGGGATTACTCCTTGAATGAGACCGGGTGTTCTGCAGAAGAGAAAACAAAAGCAGAGACCGTAACGTGATTCTGAATCTACTTACCTTCTCAATATGTGATCTGGGACAAGACATCATGTTTGGCAGTATCTCAGTATCGTTATCTGCAGCTTGAAGAGGATAAGGTTTTGCATCTGACATCCAAGAGAGTGTCTATAAGGCATTTTACAGGATTATAAAGAGGGTTATCAAATGGAAGAGGTTATACTTAACAGTGCCCAGAATATGGAACAGGAGTTCGAGGAAGTAATTTGGCTGGTGTTTCACAAGCTATTTTGCAGTTTCGGGTCCAGCCCTGTTCTGAAAGTAGAAATAAAGTTGCCAGATTTATGTATACTGGCAAAGGTATTTTTAGAGTTCAGTAGAGGTTTTGAACAGAAAAGCCAGATAACACTCAGCCAATGCATTTAGTAACTGAAAAATCATAGAAGAGCAGGTTGCAGATGGTTGGCTTGTGGTTTTGAACATCCAATTCAATTCTGTTCTTGGGCAATACACTCCTTGTTGGTGACCATTGTAATTAACTGTATAATGTAGAAATTAAATTTATACCTTAACAGGACATGGGATATATGTATTTTCTTGTGCTTTGTGCACAAAGAGCACTTATTTAGGGAACATAAGTAAGCTCAGACTTACATGCTCTATGGACAAAGCCTATGTGTTTGCTGCATTGAAAAAATTGTTGAAGAACAGTTCCTTCTTTCAAAGCTCTTGGCACTTGTTTTGGTGGGCACATACTTTTGGCTTCAATGACTCAAAATCTTTTCAAATGTTCTATTGGTATCCTAGTACTTGTTTACTGTCGTAGATTCTTTCTTTCTTCTTTTGACCCTATAAGCATTGATCCTTTCTCTAGTCTGAAATTTGTTCTTACTTATTTATAGTTGAGTTATTCCAGAGAATTTGAGGCAGCATACAGAAAATACATATGCCACAAGGTAAAAATAAATAAATGAAGAAATAGGTATGCTGCTAAAGAGAGGGGAAATAGGAGACCAGAACAATGCAGCAAATTGATCAAAGCAGAGGGTTTTATAGTGTTTTTGAGATCACAATGAAGCAATTGATCGAGAGGCACATCTTGTCCTGATATGAAGACTTTAGAAAAGTTTACCTCATGAGCCTTCATAAATTGGAAACTCTGAATTCTCAGTTTGAAACAAGGATAAATATCTGATAATCCTTCAGGCATGCTATTCTTGAAACACAGTGTTTGATATGAATCGGGCAGTAAAAAGTTTGAGGTCATAGGCTTCAACAGGACTCCGGAGTGCAGATGTTTTTATGTTGCCAGCAATGGCAGATCCATATGCTTTGACCATCAACCCGGAGGTGGATAGCATGGAAAAAATTGAAATTCTACGTGGTACTTAAAAAATGTGTCTGTTATACTCATTACTTGTATCACAATTGATGCAAAGAGGAAAACATTTGCTTTATTCCAACTCCAAAAGAATCTTAAGGATTTAAAAATATTGGTTGAGTTCATTTAAACAAGATCAGTGAGTTCATAGCTAGTGAGTTAAATATTACATGGTTGGCAGAGAAATTCAAGCTCAGTTTCCATAAAATAAACATATGGTACATAAATTTAATTTTATAGCCTAAACAATCAAGCACATAGTTTCAATAATAAAAAGAAATAATGTGGGGCACCTAGATGGCTCAGTTAAGTGTCTGCCTTTGGCTCAGGCCAGGATCTCAGGGTCCTGGGATAGAGTCCCAAGGGGGCTCTTTGCTCAGTGGGGAGTCTGCTTCTCCCTCTCTCTTTGTGCTTGCTCTCACTTTCTCTCAAATAAATAAGTAAAAGCTTTTTTAAAATCTTGGAAAAATAGTGTAATATAGTGAAAATAATAATTGAAAAATTGTAGCTCACAGGAGAGTTTCTTACAAACTACACAATATTATAACAAGGTATGGAATAAGAATAAATATAGCCTGATAGGCCCTTCATCCCAGCTTCAATATCATGTATTTTTTCTGTCTTTATGAAATCTGACATATAAATATCTTCCAGGTTTTATTCTTATCTACATAATGGCCTATAATGGTTCTTCAGTAAAATGCTAATTATAATCTGTGATTTCTGGCTTCAACTTTATCCAGTACTGAAAAACAAAAACAAAAACGGGGACATAAAATTTTTTAACTTCTACCTAGGTAAGGTTTGCAAGTTACTAGCTAAGACAGAAAGGCTAATTAAAACTCTTAAGTGTGACAGAATAGAGCATGAGGACAATAATTTTTGTGTATGAAACATATAGGCTTAACCTATATAATCTCCTGATGAACCTCCCAGCATCACCTAGTTGCAAATGTTACTCTGGGTGATTAAGTTTATTGCTCCATGGATTTGTTAGATATAAATTAATTAAATTTTGGGAGACATCTGCCACAATTATGATTTAGATTTTCAAATAGTTCAACTATTCTTTCTGTTACTAATTAGGGTCAGTTGTCTATTGATGAGCCATGTTTTCAAAGTATAGAAGAATTCTATTTTGAATTCTGGACAGCAGTAGAACATGTATTTCATTCAGAATCAGTATCAGGTCATTATGATGAGAGTTTTAAAAAAAGATTTGGGGGTGCTTGGCTGGTTCCGTTGGTGAAGCTTGTGACATTTGATCTCAGGGTTGTAGGTTTGAGCCCCACTTGGGAATTACTTAAAAATGAAATCTTTTAAAAATATAGGAGTAGGGGTGCCTGGGTGGCTCAGTGGGTTAAAGCCTCTGCCTTCAGTTCAGGTCATGATCCCAGCGTCCTGGGATCCAGCCCCGCATCAGGCTCTCTGCTCCGCGGGGAGCCTGCTTCCTCCACTCTCTCTGCCTGCCTCTCTGCCTACTTGTGATTTCTGTCTGTCAAATAAATAAATTAAATCTTTTTAAAAAATATAGGAGTAAATAAGAGTTTTTAAAAATAAAAAAAGTTGAAGGCAATGCATATTCCTTTTTTTTAAAAAAGATTTTTTTAATTTATTTCACAGACAGAGATCACAAGTAGGCAGAGAGGCAGACTCACTGCTGAGCAGAGAACCCGATGTGGGGCTTGATCCCAGGACCCTGAGATCATGACCTGAGCTGAAGGCAGCGGATTAACTCATTGAGCCCCCCAGGCACCCCACACATTCCTTTTTTTATCCAGCTTGAAATGATCACCTGATATGTTAAAATGCTTTTTTTATTAACCTTGATTCCCAGGGTAGATTTTAGGTTTTTATGAAGACTGGTAGCAGGGTTCCCGTATTCGGTTCTCAACTTGGTTCTACCTGCGAATTCAGTAGCTAAGAAAGTATCTAAGTTATAAATAATCCTGTTGTTCCTTGTTGATTTCCTCACAGTATAATAACATTCAGAAGGGATGCTTAAAGTTTGCTTGCACCTCATATAAACTAGTTTTCCAAGAAGCCCTAATGTACAGAAGAGACTACCTTGCATGGCTGTGGCCCAGTCCTACAGCTGTATCACTCTTACCTTAACTAGCTCTCTTTTTCCTTGCCCCTTTAAGATGTGTATGATAAGGGCATCCCTCTGTTGCTAGTCTCATGGTGTTTCACTATCCCTTATTGGTTCCTTTAACCCTGTCCTCATTTTTATAAATAGTCCTTTCATTAGATTCTCTTTCTACACTCTATCTTTCTTACCAGAACCCTGATTGATAATTACGGGAATTGGAAGAAGCCTCAGGAAAGAAACCCTTGCTTTGTGGGATGGTATTACTCACATAGTCTGATGATTACATGCCTAAATCTCTTGCCACGGAAAATGAAACAATGACACCACAATTACTGAAATAACCATTGGTAGTGGCAAGAGATGGAGTGCTCAGCATTGGGAGACCAATCTCTTGCACTTAGCAGCTTTGATAGTGATGATTACTAAAATCATGGGGTCATTTGCTCTGATTGCCTCTGAGAGACTACATGGGAAAAAAAGAAAAATGGCCTGAATTCCAACTTAAGGCATGAGTAGAAAATCAAAACCCTTCTTTGACAGCTTTTAAGAAACATTTCTCATATAGCTGCAGGGAAGATAATGGCTGAGAATCAAGCCCATGGCAGAATCGTGAAGGCTATCAAGCTGCAGCATTAATTAAATGTGAGACCTAGATCTGTTATGCTAAGGTAAGAGCACTGGTAGAGAAGTATTGGGACCCTGATCATTTGGGTAGATATAAATGAGGCTGAGAACTTTGAATAAGAGTTACATTTCAAATAGATGATGGGCATTAAGGAAGCACTTGAGATCAGCACCAGATGTATGGAAGTAATGAATCACTATATTGTACACCTGAAACTAATATTATACCATATGTTAACTAACTGGAATTTAAATTAAAACTTTAAAAAAGAGAGATTTTCACGTAACCCTGGTGGAGAAGGACAGGACCTGTTCTTGAGGAGAAAACTTATGCACTGAAGGAATTACAGGATCTTGCCAAATACTTACCTGTGATTCAGGTTGACTTGAGCAGCTGGTGGTCTTTCTGATTTGCTTACTTGAAGCTGATAGTCTATATGCTGAAATGACAGAACTTCCAGGGTATACTGTAGAGGAAGGAATCTGAAGATTCAGGGAGATGGGAATGGTGGACTTGCCCTATTATGTGCATCCTGCTTAGGAATGCTCTATCCATACCATCCCTATAACGGCCCATAAAATTTACCTTATCAAAGCATTGAGTAAAGAGCCACAGATATCCTTTGAAAAATTTTTTGGTGGCTGTCCTAATTGTTTGGAATTGATAATGGAGATGCCCAAATGATATCAGGATCCATAATTTCGGTGGGAAAATTGAGATCCTGGTAGAGACCGGGTGAGACTTAACTGTCAAAGACACGTTCAGTGCAATTACCATGATAAACCTCAAAAAGAAGCGATAGTCAAGGTGTTTGACTACAAGGATCTTTGGTGGTTCTGTATGATCATCAATGTCAAAGAGTGCATGAAACCAACAGTCCACTGAAGTGCTACTTTATGTACATAAGCAGGAAGATTTTAGGTCTGATGACTAACTCAAGTCACTGTAATGGCGATTCAATATATATCACCCAATTTTTAAACTGAACCCTTAATTGAGGGAGAAGGCTTATAGTTGTATTCCTCCATGTGGAGTTTTTACTAGAGCAAATCAACATGGCCCGTGGCACCTAGAATGTAGCTATTGACTTGAAATCTAAAATGCAGATTAAAGTTCCCTTCAAAAGAAGTGATCAGAAGCAGCTTGCCTTTACATGACTGGGATAGCACTGTCAATGTCCTATCTCAGGTCTTTGTAAACACTTCAGTTATAATATGATATCATCCCAGAGGGATCTTTGTTTTCTTGTTACCCAATAGAACATCCTGTTACTCTATAACCTTGATGATGTGGTACAAACTGATAGGTGAACAGGAAGTAGCAATTGCCTTCGATACCTTAAAAAGACCCTTCTATCAGAAGATCAGAAATAAACCCAGTTCAGGGACTGTGCAATAGTAAAATTTCTGACAGTGGAGTTATTGTGCTCCACCTTCCATCACCCACCTTAAAGAACAATACACAATGCTTGCTAGGCCTGTTTGGATTTCAAAGCCACCAACTGCATGTGCTGCTCTCTGACCCATCTACCATGTAAACTATATGACTGCCAGCTTTTCCTATGACTTGGAGAAACAGAATGCCCTACAGATGGTCCAGGTTATTGGCACAAGCTGCCCTGATAGGGTTTTGGAATAAGAACATGCCCTCATCTCCTGACAGCTATTCTCCATTTGAAAGGTAACCCTTGGCTTGCTATCAAGCCTTGGCAGAAACTAAACACTTGACTGTGGGATACTAAGTGACTGTGTGATGTGAATTACTCTTTAGGAACTGGGAATTTAGGATTAGGAACTGGGTGTTATCTAAATTGAACATGGGCAGCAGAATTTCATTGTCAAATGAAAAGTCATATACTGGGGTGACCTGAGCTGATATGGAAGGCATGTATAAATTACATGAACAGACTTTCTCTGTACCTGTCCCTACTTCTTTGCCACTTTTTTTTTTTAACATATTCTATGGGCTCATGGTCATTTAGCAAAGGAAGGAAAAGCTTGCACCTGATTTATTAATGGTCTTCATGATATATACTAACACCAACTAGAAGCATTCTAGTTGAATTCGGCCTCTTAATTATGGCCCTACCCATAAGGAGGTGGTCCCCATTGGCATAACATTGAATAGAACATCTGGTTGTCCTCTTTGCTAGGAAGGAGAGGTGGCCTGAAGTATATATCTGTCTGAATGTAAAGTGGCCAGGAGGTGGGCAGTTAACTTGGAAGGAGGAATATCTGAGAGAGATAATACAGATAGATTCTCAAAATGGACTCAGAATGTGAAAATATCTGTGAACCACATATCTGCCCGCAAGAGGGAATCCATTCCAATAATCAGGTTTACAAGATGATCTATCCTACAGATGTCAGCATCTACTTAATCACCCTGTTGCTAGTTCAATGGGCCCATGTACAGAAGGAATGGAGGCCAAATGTGGATTCAGTAGCATGGACTTCTACTTGCCAAGGATAAAAGTTACTGCCACTATGGAGTGTTTAACCTGCTAATAACAGGGCTGTTGGGCCTGGGCCCCAGTATGACAGTATTTCCTAGACAAACCAGTCAACCACCTGGTGGCAGTTTATTATACTAGGTCCCTTCCATTATGGAGAGAAGAGGGATTCATCCTCAGGGATACAGGTTTATGTTGCTTGCCTGGAAAGTTTTTCTGTACTAGTGCTACAACTCATGGATTTACAGAATGCCTTTTTTCATCATCATGTATTATAACATTAAATTTAAGCAAGAAATTCATTTTACTTTGAGGAAAATAGAGCAATGAAAGCATGATCATGGAATTAGCTGGTCTTACCTCAAACCCATAACATAGGAACAGCTAGTTTGAGGGAATGGAGGAAAAGCCTACTGAAGGATCAGTCGTGATGCTGGCTGGGAGATTACCCAGTGAGGATATGAGATAGGACTTAACCCAATAGCCAATATATGTTGCTATCTACCCCACATTCAGAATATGTGGGCCTAGGAACCAAGGGGTGGAATAGTGGCTCTTCTATTCCTAACAACCCACTTGAAGAATTTTTGTCTCTACAACTTTGTCTTTAAATCACTGGGCTTGGGGGTACCTGGGTGGCTCAGTGGGTTAAGCCGCTGCCTTCGGCTCAGGTCATGATCTAAGGGTCCTGGGATTGAGTCCCGCATCGGGCTCTCTGCTCAGTGGGGAGTCTGCTTCCCTCTCTCTCTCTCTGCCTGCCTCTCTGCCTACTTGTGATCTCTCTCTCTCTCTGTCAAATAAATAAATAAAATCTTTTAAAAAAAAATCACTGGGCTTGGTGGATCTGAAGGCTGAGGGGACAGATTCTATCCCCAGATAACCCAGTCACAATTTCATTAAACAGGAAACTGAAACTGTCACGTGGCCCATATGAGGCCTTCGAACCATTGGGGCAACAATTAGAGGGGGGATCATTGTACTGATTGGGGCAACTGGTCCTCATTACCAAGGGGGATTGATTATTGCTCCACAGAGAAACAAGAAGGACTATGACTGAGACCCCAGTATGTACTAAGATACTTCTTGGAATTCACATGTCTAACATTATTGAACAATACAAAACTGCAGCAACCCAGTAAAGATAAGGCCACTAAGGTCATGGACCTATGGAAGTAAGTTTTGGATCACCCCATCAAGGAGATACAAGTGGAGGATAAGGAGGAAATGAAAGCTGTGACTATCACCTTGGCCTTGTGCTCAAAAACTATCTTCTCTTTCCTTATTATCAGAACCACATTTTCTTTTTAACCTTTTCTGAGTGTCTGTATCCATCAGATGACCATCAGATCCACCCTTCCCCATGCTAGGGGATAAATCTCAATTGGCCTATCTTCTTTTCTCTTACTAAAGGGCTGGCAATTCTAGATAATAATACATAGGTAAAGTCTGTGGGAGTGCTTCTGGAAGATCTTCCTTGCTTTTAACAAGGTACACAAGGCATAGGCATGACTTTTTTGTTTCTAGACATGGTTAACTGCTTCTGGTGACTGGAATGGCGGATGCCATTTTGGCACAATGATAGGAGCCCACATTACAAAATAAGTCTACACACTAAGGATGATAAAATTCAACCTTAGTCCTTATGGCAAAGTCTTCTGGTATTCTCCAAAATCCATTTCCCTTCTTTAAAAAAAAATATTTATTTCCGTAATATCTACATTCAACATGGGGTTCATCGATCCCAAGATCAAGATCATGCTCTTCTAACTGAGCTAGCCAGGTAGCTCTTTCCCTTCTTTCTTTAGTACGAGATCTCTTAAATTTTAGTTGGATGCACATATACATATTTATCAAATAGGTTGCACATTTACTGGTGAATGGTATTTGAGTAGGGGTGATATGGGGCACTTCTGAGTTGTACCCTTAGAATGAATATACACCTTTCTTTCCTTTCTTCACTTCTATTTGACTGGAACAAAGATGCAAATGCCCAAGGAGCCATCATGGATTATACCATGGAAGTCCAAGCTTAGGTTCCTTTGATATTTCAAACCCACCATATTAGCCCTAGAAGGTTTGTGTTCAGATTATATTATGAGAGAGAAATGAATATCTGTCTTAAGCCACTGTAATTTCTTTTTACAGCAGCCAAGTCTATGTCCTAATATGGTCAATGATGATATTGAGCTGCTGAATTAATCACCACAGAACCAACCCATCTCCAAAAAAATTATGTGACAGTAAATGTCCTTCTGGATTAAGCTATTTTGAGTTGCAGCCAAAAGCATTCCAACTGATCTAAATACTTTTCCCAGATTGCTAGTTATACAGGGAAGGAACAAGTCATAGCATCAACTATAGAGAAACCTGTGATTGAGAGAGCCATTTTCTTTCTTAGGAAGGTTACATTTTATTTTATTATTTTTTTCTTTTTTTAATTGAAGTATTATAGCACATACTGTTATATTAGTTTCAGGTGTACAATATAATGATTCAACAGTTCTATGCATTTCTCAATGCTCAACAAGTAAAGTGTGCTCTTCATTCCCTTTATTTCACCTACTTTCCCCCAACCTCCCCTCTGGCAACCACCAGTTTTTCTCTGTATTTGATTCTGATTTTTGCCTTTTTTGTTTGTTCGTTTCTTTTTTCTTAAATTCCACATATGAGTGAAATCATACGGTATTTGTCTTTCTCTATCAGACTTATTTCACTTAGCATTATGCCCTGTAAGTCCATCCACATTGTTGCAAATGACAAGATGGAGAGAGCCTTTTTAGGAGGGGGGGGGGATGAGCATGGTGAAGGAACAAATGTGGGGGGGGGGGAGAGCATTGAGGATATAGGAGGGAGAGAACAATTTATGAGCGACATTCCAGTGGGGTCAGGATGAGAGGAGTCTAGAGTACTAAAGTACAAATACCTTTTCTTTCTTTCTTTTTTTTAAAAAAAGATTTTATTTACTTATTTGAGAAGAGAGAGATCACAAGTAGGCAGAGGGGCAGGTAGAGAGCCCTGAACCGCTGAGCAGAGAGCCCAGTGCGGGGCTTGGTCCCAGGATCCTGAGATCATGACCTGAGCTGAAGGCAGAGGCTTAACCCACTCTCTCTCTCTCTCTCTCTCTTTTTTTTTTCTGATTTAAAATAAACTTGACCTTAACTTTTTTTTTTTTAAAAGATTTTTATTTATTTATTTGACACAGAGAGATCACAAGTAGGCAGAGAGGCAGGCAGAGAGAGAGAGGAGGAAGCAGGGTCCCTGCGGAGCAGAGAGCCTGATGCGGGGCTCGATCCCAGGACCCTGAGATCATGACCTGAGCCGAAGGCAGCGGCTTAATCCACTAAGCCACCCAGGCGCCCCTGACCTTAACTTTTTAAAAGCAGCCTATTGCTATATAATTACCATGCCATATAATTAACCAATTTAAATTGTATAATTCAGTTATTACTAGTGTATCCATGGAGTTGTACACAACTGATTTCAAACATTTAAAAAATTTTAATCACCCCCCAAAGAAACCTGTACTCAATAGCAATTACTCTCCTCTTTCTCCTCAACCTCTCTTCCACCCTCCCCAGCCCTAGGTAACCATTGATTTACTTTCTGTTTTTATAGATTTACCAATACTGTACCTTTCATATAAATGGAATCATACAATACATGGTCTTTGTGATTAGCTTCTTTCAGTTAGCATAATATTTTCAAGATCCGTGGTATGGCATATAGCAGTACTTCATTCCTTTTTATGGCCAAATAGTATTCCATTGTATAGATATACAGTGTTTTGTTCAACCATTTATCAATTATTTGGCATTTAGGTTATTTCCACCTTTTGTCTCCTATGCAAAATGCTATTATGAACATTCCTGTACACAAGTTTTCACATGATATACACATTGTTTTCATTTCTCTTGGGCATATATGAGTGGAATTGTTGGGCCATAGAATAACTCTATGGTTAACTTTTCAAGAAGTTGCCAGACTGCTTTCCAAAGTGGCTGTACCATTTTATATTCTCACCAGCAGTGTATGGTGTAGCAATTTCTCCACATCCTCACCAACACTTGTTACTGTCTTTTTCATCCTAGTAGGTAAGACATAGTATTTCACTGTGGGTTTTTTTTTTTTTAAGTACACTCCACTACCATGATGGACCCCAGTGTGAGGCTTGAACTCATGACCCCGAGATCAAGACCTGAGCTGATATCAAATGAGTTGGATGCTTAACGGACTATGCCACCCATGTGCCCCTCCTTGTGGTTTTGATTTGCATTTGCCTTAGTGACTAAATATATTAATCATCTTTTCATGTGTTTATTGGCCATTTGTATGTCTTCTATGAAGAAATGTGCATTTAATAGCTCCTCTGCCCATTTTTAAAAGTTGAGTTAATTGTATTTTTACTCTATCATACTTCTACTTTAGATTGTGACTCAACACCACAGGGTTCATTCTATCCTTCCCCCTTTCCTTATTATAACTTTACTGATTTCAGTTATTTATTTTGGAGGATGTGAAACATTATCATGGCTCTAAGAAACAGAACTATATAAAAAGGTTATACTTAAGGAAGATCAATCTTCCTCACCTCTACTACCCATTATTCCCATTCTCCCATTACTTCCAGCCTATTCCCATCCATCTCCTGTAGGTAACTGATCTCATTAGCTTCTGGTTTATTTTTCTTTTATTTCTTTTGCATAGATGAACAAATACTTTTTTATTTCATATCCTTTTCTTTCTTAGAGGATGGGTAAAGCATTTTCACTTTTCCTCCTTCCATTTAATAGTGTATTCTGGAAGTCAGTCTGTATCCATTCATAGAGATCTTCTTTATTCTTTATTACAGCAGCATAGTATTTCATTGTATAGACATAATTAATATATTCAACCATTTTCCTATATATTGTTTCTAGTATTTTGCAATTACATAAGATGCTGTAATAAGTGACTCTGTATATGTGCATTTCCATATGGTTAGAGGTATTTATTTGGAATAGATTAAACTTAAGGTTTTAAAAAATTATTATTTTTAGAATGGGCGGAAGAGGCAGAGAGAGAATCTTTTTTTTAAATTGACATATAATGTATTATTTGGTTCAGGGCTACAAGTCTGTGAATCATCAGGCTTACACAATTCACAGCACTCACCATAGCACATACCCTCCCCAGTGTCCATAACCAAGCTACCCCATCTGTCAGAGAGAGAGTCTTAAGCAGGCTCCATACCCAACATGGAGCCCAACACGGGGCTTGACCACATGACCTTGAGATCATGACCTGAATTTAAAACAAGAGTCAGATGATTAAGCAACTGAGCCACGCAGGTGCCCCCCAAAATAAATATATTCTAACAATGTCTATTGTCAGAGTCTAGAAATAGTGAAACTTTTCCTAGCAATGAGCACAACTAGCACACAGATCTTGGTTTCTAAATTTCTTTTTTCACTGAAAGGAGCCAGAACTTCTTGGAGAAATTGGGTAATTCTAGTTCTGAGGCAGGGAAAATACAAGGGAAACTTGAAAGATTTTTTTTTCTTTTTTCTTTTCTTTTCTTTATTTATTTGACACAGAGAGATCACAAGTAGGCAGAGAGGCAGGCAGAGAGAGAGAGAGAGAGAGGGAAGCAGGGTCCCTGCTGAGCAGAGAGCCTGATGCAGGGCTCGATCCCAGCATCTTGGGATCATGACCTGAGCCAAAGGCAGAGGCTTAACCAACTGAGCCACCCAGGCATCCTTGAAAGATTTTCTTATGCTAGAAAATAAGGAACTGATCAAAGACATATAGGTGTTAAGAGGACATAGGTGTTAACTGGAAAGGGCTCCCATTGGCCAAATTTAGGGCAATTTGAGGATTAGAAATAATAATGATGGTAAATAACACAATTTTTTTTTTTTTTGCTTTAGAGTTCATCAATCTGTAGTGGTTCTCAATGAAGAGGGGAGAGGGAATGTCAGCTACTAACTGTGAAATGTAAAAGAATTATAATAATATAATTACTTAAAAATCACCATTTAAAAATCACTAATATAAACTTGATTCAGGCGAAGGTATCAATGGATACTAAAACCATTGGGTGAAGTTCTTGGCTGAGATAGTCACAGTCTCAAGTATTATCCCACAGATTACCTATTAATTACAAAGAAAAGAGGTTTTTTAAAATGTATTTTTCAGTTAAGAATGTATATTATAAAGCCCCACATATAGGGAAAAAAAAGAATATATTGAATTATACAACGTGCATGTGTCTGTATCTGTGGAATCTGTTCTTTTTAATGTGATTCACTGAAAGGGATTATCAGGCTAGAATGTGTGTTGAGAACTATAGTTAAGATATACAAGAAAAGCAGAACACACTTCTTTTTAGCCTATGACTTTGGTTTGTAGGTGCAGGGTTGAGGTAATTCCTGTCTTCCTATGTTGTTTCATTAGTGTTTGGGGAATTCAACTCTATTGAAACTGTAATGTAAACTTGGTTTACAGTGCTCACAGTTTTGGGATCACTAGAACCATTAATTGAAATAGAGAATGCATAAGACTAGGCAGTAGTGGGTGAGGTAGTTTGGTTTTTGACATGTTGATTTTGAAGTATCAGTAGAAAAACAAAGTGAAGATGACCTCAGACAGTTATAAACTTGGTTCTAGTATGATGATTTTCTCTCTCTAAGAGATCTTAAGACTAGAAGCATAGATTTGGGAATTACCAGGATGAAGTCTTGTCTGAAGTCATGATAGCAAATTACATTGAGTGAACATAGAGTGAAGAGTGAACCAAAGATTTGGTTACTGAGAGGCTAGCAGTAATCTTGTAGGCAAAACTGATCTGCAGAGTGTGGGCAACAACAAAATGCAGGAGAAAACTGTGTAAGGAATGGGATAATGGTACCCCGAGGGTCAAGTAGCATGAAAAGACTGTTTCTAGAATCCTGAAAACTGAGTTTGCAGGCAGGAAGGAAGAAATCAGCAGAAAGGGGGAGATTGAGAACATTCTTTTAAGTGTTTATTGCCTTTTGCTTTCTATTCAAAATTGTCTGCAACCTTTGTGGCTGCCAAGGCTCACCTAAACTATGTAGTATGATTTTATTTAAAATATTTGGCAATATAAATCCAGAGTTTTTCTCTGCAAATCTAGTGGGAAATTTTGCCCACTAGATATTGCGTTAGTTACATATTAATGATGAATCTTCAGCTTTCATTTATCATGATCTTGATCTAAATTTTGCTGTCCTAATTTTAAAAAGCAGGCCTGTTAACTCTGCAGGTACAAAAATGCATTGATACCCTCTTTACCAACCTGACCTTGCTTTTAAAATGGGGGGAAATGGTGCCTGGTAGATAAGTGGAGATTATTTTAATTTCTTTGGTTATATAAATGTTGCCTGCCTATTTGTACTAATGTGTAACTATTCTAGGAAACAGGTATTTGAACATTCAGAATAATGCAGTATATTGGTTTGTGTATTTCTGCGACTGCCTAATGCTGCTAAATTCTTTGAGAGTGTGTGTGAAGGGGTGCTATTTATTTGTACGTGTGTTTTCCGCTGAAAATGTTGCAGTTCATCGTCCGTCCCTGTCTTCCTGCTCTGGGGGTGGGCTGAGGTAGGGAGGGTGTGACGCTGATATTTGTGTGAACTCGGGCTTGTGATGCTGAGCTCGGTTCATCCGCTTTCTCCTCCCTTCTCCTCCCCACTCCTTCCCACCAGCGCCACAGCAACATCCTCAGAGTCTGAGCGAACTGCGCCCAGCGCGGGCACAGAACCTCCCACCGCCAGCAACCTGCGGCCCGGGAGAAGAGCCAGGGCCGTGACAGCGCCTCACCGCCGCCAGTCCCCAGACCACCATGGCCAAGAACCGCAGGGACAGAAACAGTTGGGGTGAGTAGCATATGGTGACTTCTGCAGCCTGCATGGGGACTGGCCCTCTGCTTTCTGCTTCTGGGGACTAGCGGGCCAAGGGCTGATCGGCGCCAGAGACCAGGGCTGGGAGACGGGCCACAACCGGGCTGCTCCCTGTAGGGCGGGAGAAAGCATGGCCGAGTGATACCGGGGTAGCCGGAATCGCGCTATGGGGAGGGCTGCGGCTTCTCGCAGGCCGGGCCCCAGCTTCTCCCGCACCCTCCTCCCCCAGTCCGCCTCCTCGCAGCATTTGGACAGCACCCGCCGGTAGCCTCCCGGGGACTCGTTGGTTCCGCTTTGGCGATCGGTTGGCAGGAAGGCGATGAGAGTAGGCAAGGGCTGTTGTTATCCGGCCGAGAGGGTTGAGGGGCGAGGGGGTAAGGATCCCTAACCTCCACCCACTTCCCCGGGAGCTGTGAGCCCTTCCGCCTGGCAGGGCGCGGGCTCCCGAGCGGGCGGCGTGCTGGAACAATGAGGCAGAGCGCGCCGGGCCCGGTGGGAGGGTTGCGGACCTGAGCAACCCAGGAGAAGGGGTACCCGCTTGGGAGTACCCCAGCGCTGCAGTACTTGTTTTAATCTGGGTCTTGGGTGGGGAATTTGGGAGGAAGAGAAGCAAAGTTGTGGTTTCCAGACGCGGCTCCACCCCACCTGGTACCCCATTCAGGCCAGCCCTAAGGGTGGCATTGTTCTTTGGTTTTACCTTTTGGAGATATTGGACTCATGATTCAGCACCAGGCCGAGGGGAGGAGGGGGAGGAGAGGCTGGGCCCAGTGGGTTCACGCCGCGAGTGGGTGGGCGGCGCTCACGCAGGCGGAGAGGAGAGAACGCAGTGATGCAGGAGAAATCGCGGCCCCACCCGCTCTGCTGCTCCAGACTTGGTTCAGGACGGATAGTGTGGGCAGATTGGGCGTCTTTTTCTGCCTTAAGCTCCCGTTTTCTTCCAGCCACAGTACAAGCCCCACTACCATCTTAGGAACGAAAGCATTTCAGGGCATTTTATTATCTGAACCAGAGCAGATCTTAGGTCACTGTTCCTTGGTGGGTATTTTGCTATTTTGGAAAGTTTACATCCACTAGGAGTTTGGAGCTCCTTGATTGTCTTCTGTGTTTCAGTGAGATCTCTTCTATAGCTGTCCTTCAGACCAACAGGTATAAATTTAAATTTTAATTGGTTGGTTTTGCCTGACTTTTATCAAAAGACCCTATCTCTCGTTGCCCCTCTGATTGGTCACAGGACCAACTTTACTCCCATTAGACAAGGTTTACTTTTGACAGATTATCCAAGATTTATGGTAGGTGGGGGGAGTTGGCCAAGGAGGTCTGTCTTTAGCTGTCTGAATTTAAGGAAGGCGGTTCCATTTTCTGAGATTACTAAACCCCAGTTTTACTAAGTGTGACTGTTGCAGTAACACTGTTTTCTTTGCTTCTTATGAAATTATGAGTAAGCTTTCTCAGTGTCCTCCTACCACCATCCTTTTCCTTGGCCTCCAGAGTAGGAAGTTCTTGAACACTCACAGTTAAGGTGTGTATGTTCAAGTCAGTTTTGGTCTTGATCTCTGTGCATTGTTGACTCAGCCCTATTAAAAGACATGCATGTGTAAATTTATTCTAAGGATTAAAATTTTTCTTCTTAGTGAAGCTTTGGATCATTATTCTTCAGTATTTCTTTGGGTACAGATTTCTTATATAGTGGAGGTTTTTCTGTCTCGGGGATATGGTTCTCAAATGGGATTTGCATAAAAATCACACTGGGGACTTTTTAGAAATGCATATTCCCACATCTTCCAGCTAGGGCTTTTTCCCCTTTCTTTCTTATTTAAATTATTTTTATTTTATTTATTTTTAAGTTTTAAAAGTTTTTATTTTAATTCCAGTTAGTGTAATATTAGTTTCAGGTGTACAATGTAGTGATTCAACACTTCCATACAACACCGGGTGCTCATCATGAGAGGTGCACTCCTTAATTCCCATCACCTGTTCAACCGCTCCCCACCCCCAGTAACCATCAATTTGTTCTCTATAGTTAAGAGTCTGTTTCTTGGTTTCTCTCTCTCTCTTTTTTCCCTTTGCTCATTTGTTTTGTTTCTTAAATTCCACATATGAATGAAATCATATGGTCTTTGTTTTTCTCTGGTTTATTTCACCTAGCATAATACGCTCAAGATCCATCCATGTTGCCGCAAGTCAGTCAGAGCTTTTCAGTCGTTAGGTCTGAAATAGGGTCTAGGACTCTGTCTTTTAATTAGCATTTTAGGTGATTGATAAGCACTGGATTATTTCTATTTGATGGGAACATGTCCCAGACAGTTTACCCAGAAGTCATCAAGAATTTCAACTTAAGTGGTGAATTAGGAAAAGAAATACTAAAGTCACTATGTATTCACTGGACATTTTCACAGAAAAGAAATATTGAAACTGTGGAGTCTTGATGCTCTATAAAAATGCTTTACTACTCCGATTTTTCTTTGCTATAAAGTATATGAGACATAAATACGTAAATGACTTAGAAAAATGTAGCATATAGAATAGGGAATAGAGGTTTCTGATGAAGATGTTAGCCATTCTGTCCTGATTCCCTTTTGCTACTAGCACCTAGTGCAATGCCTACCACATAGTGGGCATTTAATAATAACAATAATAGCTAATGTCATTGAGCTAATATTATATGAAGTAGGTACTATAATCCTCATTTTATATATCAAAGCAAAATGGTAGAGCCAGGATTCCAACTCTGACAGTTCGACTTCAGACTCTTGTGTCTTCACCACTATGCTATACTGCCTCTTTACTGAATGTTAATGCCTTCTGCACTATATAGAACTACAGTTTTCAAGGCACAGTTACCTGCATTATTGTATTTGATCTTTAGTTTCTTCAGTTGGCTGGACATAGTCTTTTGCAAATAAAAAAAACCTGAGTCTCAGGTGAAATAACTTGGCAAAAATCATATATTTAACAAGTTAGAAGACTGAAATTAGAATGTAGGGTTATCTTCTGATTTATTTTCTATAATGTAATACTGTGGAATTTTTTTTAAAGATTTTATTTATTTGACAGAGAGAGATCACAAGTAGGCAGAGAGGCAAGCAGAGAGAGAGAGAGAAGGAAGCAGGCTCCCTGCCGAGCAGAGAGCCCAACGTGGGACTCGATCCCAGGACCCTGGAATCATGACCTGAGCTGAAGGCAGAGGCTTAACCCACTGAGCCACCCAGGCGCCCACTCTGTAATTTTTTTAAAAGTATTTTATTTATTTGAGAGAAAGAGCATGCATAAGCAGTGGGAAGGGCAGAGGGAGAAGCAGACTCCCTGCTGAGCAGGGAGCCTGATGTGGGGCTCTATCTTAGAACCCTGAGGCTCAATCCTAGGACCCGGATATCAGGACCTGAACTGAAGACAGACACTTAACAGACTGAGGCACCCAGGTGCCTCAGTACTCTGGAACGCTTTGTAAGATAATGGGGCATGGTGTGAGGGTAAGAGAAAAACAGGCTCTTGTAGAAGCCAGAGGTCTATGATGAGAAAAACTCAAGTGATAGCTTGTAAAAAAAAAAAAAAAAAAAAGACAGTGAACTAACCTTGTCATCCAGCTAAAAACTTTTCAGACAGGTTAGAATGCAGTGGGTGGGGGTCAAAGGTAGACTATCTAGAATTGGAAAATATGATGATTTCCAAGAAAAGGGCGAGCGAGATTTACAAAATCTGCGCAGGAAGCATAAAATTCAAATAAGAATTCTGTAGAACCACATCACAGCTAGTGTTTTTATTTGTGTAGTCAGAGACCTGTTAGGTTCTAATAGGGCCATGGAAACTACATACCAGAAAAGCATCTCTACTAACACCCAGAATTGGGGGTGGTGGTTGAGGATCATATCCAGAGAATACAACTGAGAAGCAGGTCTGTGAGTAGAATTGAGAATCCCAACCCCTGTACCTAAATCTGCACTGAACCAGAAGTTTATTTATTTTTTATATATTTTTAAGATTTTATTTATTTATTTGAGAGTGAGAAATTGAGTGAAGGAGAGCATGAGCGGGGGGAGCAGCAGAGGGAGAGAGAAGCAGGCTCCCCACAGCAGGGACCCCAAGGCAGGATTCTGATCCCAGGACCCTGTGATCGTGACCTAAGCCATGACCTGAGCCAAAGGCAGCTGAGCCACTCAGGCACCCCTGAACCAGAAGTTTAAATAAATTTAAGCATTTAAAAGTCCATTCTTCAGAGGTAGACGTTATTATTCGCAATTATCATATAAGGAGTTTAAGACTCAGAGCATGAGGAAATGTGCCAGAGGTCCCATAATTTATATAAATTATAAGATCCAAGATTTAAATTTAGGGTTATTTTCTTCCCCAGTTCATGTGATGAAGACAAGGAACTAAAATAATGTGCCAGAAAGGTCTCGCAGAAAGCCTATTTAGGCTTAAGCTGGTATAAGAAATCAATGCTCCATAAACTTGATTGCTTTGGACTAGAAAAGAAGGCAAAGAATGTACTAGTGTGAAAAATAAAGGATTCAGATGACTATCAGAGGCAGTAGCCCAGAAAGCAGTCTTTCATTGTTGGGCTTAGAGTTCAAGTACTAAACTCTAAGAACGAAACAGAAATGTATCCTTTTTAATTTGTTTTTGTTAATTACAACTGCTTAAAACTCTGGAGTCCACTCATGAGAATTTGGGTTTTCTACAATGTAACAGAAACTCTCAGTGCAATGTTGCTTTTGAAAAATAATATCTGTATGTCAGCTGCTTCTTCCCTTATTTAAAAAAAAAAACAAACTATCTTAGCTTAAGTAAACGTGGAAAGTGTCAATTTGTTGAAAAGGCATTTGTCAAAATACTAATTTTTAGGTTTCTGTTTTTGTTTTTTTGAGGTAAGATTAAAAGTGATCTTGAATATAGTATAATTATGTCCTGCTCTTTCTTTTCCAGTTGTCTATATTCTGTTTTTCTTGAAAGGAGACCATTTGTCCCTTTTTACTTGCCTCATTCTGTATGTATCTATTCCTCCTAAAACAAAATAAAATTTTTACTGAGTCATACATGTACTTTCCCTACAGACTCTCCCCTCCAATTTCACTAATTTAATTTACCTTCCTTACATCTTTTTTCAAATATATTCTTCCTATACATAAATATTTTTTATACTTTGTATCTTCTTATACCTTGTCTTGATGACTCCTGGGTTATATCTTTGCTCTGTTTCAAGCTCTGCTGCCTTTATTATCTTTAGAACCAGTGACTAGACTCTAAATAGAACCTGTGATCATCAGGAAAATGATCTACTTAATGATTTAGTCATTAAAAAATAGTTGGGGTGTTTTTGAATTTAGAGGCTCTTCCTCTTTTCTTTTTTATAAAGTTCTGTGAAAAATATCTGTGTACAAATGAGCATATAAAACATAGATGTTCACTTTTGGGGAGAATCTGAGATAATGAGAATCTGCATGCCTCCTCCCAAGTGAAGAAATAAAACTTTATCAGTATTTGACACTGCCTATGTGTCCTTCCCTAATGGCATCCTCTCCTTACTCCCCTCCCAAAGATAAACACTTTCATAAATTTAGTGTTTCTCATTTCCTGATCATTTTTATATGCATTTAAAATGATCAGGAGGGGCGCCTGGGTGGCTCAGTGGATTAAGCCGCTGCCTTCGGCTCGGGTCATGATCTCAGGGTCCTGGGATTGAGCCCCGTGTCGGGATCTCTGCTCTGCAGGGAGCCTGCTTCCTCCTCTCTCTCTGCCTACCTCTCTGCCTGCTTGTGATCTCTCTCTCTCTGTCAAATAAATAAAATAAAATCTTTAAAAAAAATAAAATGATCAGGAATAAGAAATGTACATATATATATAATGTGTATATATATATAAATATATATGTATATATAAAAATATACATTTTTAAGAACCTAATACAAAATGGGATCTAGAGTATCCATTTTTTCAACAAAGTACTTTGTTTATTTCATATTCTTGCCCACACTCGACATTATAATAGAGGTGAAAATGGTATCTCATTGTGTTTTTTTCTATGTGCCTTTTAGTTTTTTGTCCCTCATTTCCTGGTTACTGTCCTTATGTGTTTAGTTGATTTTTCTGTCCTGTAATATTTTAATTCCCTTATCATTTATTGCTTGCTTATAGTATGTGCTATGGTCTGAATATTGGTACCCTCCAAAATTCATGTCAAAATCCCAATATCCAGAGTGATAGTTTTAGGAAGTGGGGTCGTTGGAGGATGGCTTAAGTCATGAGAATGGAACCCTCTGAATGAGATGAATGGATTAACCACACTCTCTTAAAAGAGACCCCACAGAGTTCCGTAGCCCCTTCCACCATGCCAAGATACAGTGAGGATTCTACGACTTGGAGGAAGGCCCTCTCCTGACTGTGCTGGCACCCTGATCTTGGCCCTCAAGCCTCCAGAACCGATAACTGAATTTTATTGTTTCTAAACTACCCAGTCCAGGGGTGCCTGGGTGGCTCAGTCAGTTAAGTGTCTGCTTTCATGTTAGGTCATGATCTTGGAGTCTGGGGATGGAGCTCAGTGCGGTGTCATGGAGTCTGGGGATGGAGCTCAGGGCGGCGTCTGCTTCTCCCTCTCCCTCTGCTCCTCCCCCTGCTCATGCTCTCTCTCTTTCTCAAATGAGTAAAATCTTAAAACAGCAACACTTATAAACTACCCAGACTGTGGTGTTTTGTTATAGCAGCCTGAACTAAGGCATTCTGGGACTATTTTCTTTGTGGTTACCATAAGGATTATATTTAATATCCTAAAGTTATAGCTCTCTAATTTGAAATTATATCAGTTTAACTTCAATAACATACAAAAATTCTGGTCCTTTATAGCTCCATTTGCACCCCTTTTACTTACTGATGTCACACAGTTACATCTGTATACGTTATGTATACAGAAACAAAAACTAGTAGTTTAAAAAAAAATGCATTAGTCTCCAAAGAAGACCTACAGATGGCCACAGACACATGAAGAGATGCTCAGCATCTTTAGTCATTAGGAAATGCATATCAAAACGACAATGAGATACCACCTTATACTTGTCAGAAGGGTAGAAAAAAAAAAGATAAGAAATAACAAGTGCTGGCAAAAATGTGGAGAAAAAAGAACCCTCATACACAGTTGGTAGGATTGTAAATTGGTGCAGCCACTATGGAAAACAGTATGGAGTTTCCTCAAAAAATTAAACATAGAAATACAGTATGATCCAGTAATTCCACTACTGGATATTTACCCAAAGAAAATGAAAACACTAACTCCGTTTGTATGGTGTGTTGTGTAATAATATCCCACACACTGGAATATTATTTAGCCATAAAAAGATGGGATCTTACCATTTGGACAACATGAATGGACCTAGAAAGTATTATGCTAAATGAAATAAGTCAGACAGAAAGACAAATACCATATGATTTCACTATATGTGGAATTTAAAAAACAAAACAAGCAAATAAACAAAAAGCTGAACCAGTTCTATAAATACAGAGAACAAGCTAAGCTGATGGTTACCAGAGGGAAGGAGGGTGGGGAAGATGAGCAAAATGGGTAAAGGCGTGGGAGTGATACAGGCTTCCAGTTATGGAACGAATAAGTCATAGGGATAAAAAAGGTACAGCATAGGGAATATAATTGATGGTATTCTAATAGGGTTGTATAGTGACTGGTGGTAGGTACACTCATAGCCTAATGTATACACTTGTGGAATCATTATATTGTATACCTGAAACTAACATTGTGCATCAATTATCCTTCAATAAAAAAAAGTATTAGTTCCTTAAGTTCTGAGAAAACAAAATGTGAAGCTAAAAACAAAAGTTAGTTTTTAGACTAATAATTGGGGTTTTTATAATATGTTTTTCTCTTAAATCATGTAGAAAATAAAGGAGTTATATAATGTTCAAATAATACTAGCTTCCATAATTGCCCATGTGTTTACTGAGATTTTTATTTCTTCAGATGGTTTGAGTTACTGTCCAATGTGCTTTCATTTCAACCTACAGGATTCCCTTCAGCATTTCTTGCAGGGCAAGTGTAGCAGTAACAAACTTCCACAGCTTTTGTTTATTTGAGAATGCCTTAATATCTCTCCCACTTTTGAAAGACAATTTTGCCAAGCAGAAGATTCTTTGTTGACAGGTTTTGTTTGTTTGTTTGTTTTTTGTTTTTTAAGCACTTTGAATATATAAGCCCACTCACTGTATTCTGGACTCTTACGTTTCTTATGAGAAATCTGCTGATATTCTTGAGGATTCTTTGCACGTGATGTCAGTTGCTTTCAAACTTCTGTCTTTGTCTTTCCCTTTCAACAGTTTGGTTATAATGTGTCTCAATGTGGGTCTCTAAGTTTATCCTGCTTGGAGTTAGTTGAGCCTTAGATGTTTGCACTCATGTCTTTTATCAAGCTTGGGAAATTTAGGGCATTGTTTCTTCAAAAAATCTCTTTACCCCTTTTTCTCTCTTCTCCTTCTGGTACTCTTACAATTTCGTATGTTGCTCTGCTGTATGGTGTCCCACAGATCCCTTAGGCTCTGTTCACTTGTCTTCAAACTTTTTTCTTTCTTTTCTGCAGCTCTGATAATTTCGATTGCCCTATCACCAGCTGCTGATTGTTTTCCTCTGTCTTCTCAAATATTGCTATGTATGTCTCTTGTAAGCGTTTCAATTTAGTTATTGTACTTTTTAGCTCTAGAATTTCTTTTTGCTTTCTTTTAGGTCTCCTATTTCTTTATCAATATTTCCATTTTGTTCAGTCATTGTTTTCTTGTCTTTCTCTGCATTTTCCTTTAGTTCTTTGAGCATCTTCAAGACAATCACTTTAGTAAGGTGTTTGTCTGGTAGGCTCACCATCTGGTCTTTCTCTGGGACAGTTTTCTATTTCTTTGTATGCCTTGTGATTTTTGTTATTGAAGACTGGATATTTGAATTTAATAATGAAATAAGAAATAAGAAAGTCAGATTCTCCCTTCCCCGGGGTTTTCTGGGTTTGGAGTTTTTTGGGTTTTTGTTTGTTTGTTTTAATATTTATAGGATGCTTTATACTGAGGATCAGCCTGAGGTGTAAACTTAAAATCTTCTCGGGTCTTTTTTTGGCCTGGGCCTTTCTCTGGGCATGTGTGGTGAGTTTCTGATTTTCCCGGTATATGTAGTTGCTTCCGAATACCTTACTCTTTAATGTCTGACTCCCAAAAGAGGAAAAAGTGAAAACTGAAGAAGGGGGGGAAAAGTACTGGCCCTTTAAATTTCCCAGAAGTCACTTCACTAGAAAGAAGAAGCAGTCAACAATGGGGGAAAAATACAGCTGTCCACCTCTATGTCTGCACCTTTGTGATAAGAAGCAGTAATCAGCAATAGGAACACAGATCCCCAGTTTTTGGAGGACAGGGTCCTCATTGCATACCCTGACTTCTGCCAGTTGTGTGTAAGCTGCTGTGGGAACACGTGCATAACTGCCTGCCACATGGCTGGGGATGGAGGATTAGTACCTGCTGCTGACTTCAGAGTTGGAATTGACTTAAATTAACTGCATTTTTTTTTAATCATTCAAGCCTTCCCCTGGAAGTTGTAAGACTTCAATAAATTGCAGAGTTCCGGTAGTTATATCAGATAGAATATGCCAATGTAAATATTTTGCTGGTGCTTCCTACTCTGCAGTCTTCCCAACTTCATTTTAAGCTCTGGAACCATTTGAATTTTATTTTTATGGATAGTGTGGTGTAGAATCTCTTTGATTTTTTTTCCATATGGATAACCAAAGGTCCCAGGCCCATTATGGAATAATCCAATTGATAATCCACCCTTTCCTCCCGTTGATCTCCAAACTGTATTGTCAATATTATTCCTGGATATGAGTGGGTCAGCTTCTGCACTTCTTATTATGTTGCAGTGCAATTTGTCTGTCTATCTCTGTGTCAATAGCATGCGATTTTAGTTACTGTAGTTTCATAGTGTCTTTATATATGGTACAACAGATTGTTTCATTGTGATCTTATTTAAGGATGCTTTGAACTATTCTTTATTCTTGGCTTTTTGCTTCTGTGTAAGATTTTAGAATCAGGTGTTCAAGTTCTTTGGAAAGCCCAGTTGGGACTTTTTTTTTTTTTTTTTTTAATTAAAATTGTACTCAGTTAAGGGGCAGCTGGGTGGCTTAGTCTCTTAAGTGCCTGGCTTCGACTCAGGTTGTGGTCTCAGGGTCTTGGGATCAGGCCCTGTGTCGGGCTCCACAATCAGCTGGGAGTCTGCTTAGGATTCTCTCTCCCTCTCTCAAATAAATAAAATCTTAAAAAATGTATTTAGTTTGTTGATTAATTTGATTAGAATCAATATTTTTAATATACTGAATATTCCTATTCATGTACCTGGTATATTCCTTCATTTATTTAGAATTTGCTTCTTGATGTCTTTCAGTAGTTTAAAAACATTCCTTGGGGTGCCTGGGTGGCTCAGTTGGTTTAGTGTCTGCCTTCGGCTCAGGTCATGATCCCAGGGTCCTGGAACTGAGTCCAAGAATGGGCTCCCAGCTCAGCAGGGAGTCTGCTTTCCCTCGACCCTTCCCCTCTGTTTGTGGTCTCTCTCACTTTCTCTCACTCAAATAAATAAACAAAATCATTAAAAAATAAGTAAAACAAATGAATAGATGAATAGCTTCCTTGAGGGACTGTCCGTTGTTAGATTTATTCTTATATTCCTTATTTTTTTGTTCCTATGGTTTTTTTTCCGTGTTATATATTTATTGGCTATTAATAGCACCTAAAAATTCAGTTGAATTTTACTTATTTACCTTATATCTAGCAACCCTACAAAACTCTCTTATTAATTCTAACTAGTTGCCTTTTGATTCTATAGAATTTTCTACACAAGGAAGCATATCACCTGCAATAATGACAGCTTTATTCATTCCTTTGAAATCTTTATCTTTTGCCTTTTTCTTACCTTAGTTAGATTAAAAAATGTTCTCTTTTATTCCTAAATAAAAGTCTTTTTAAAAGTATTCATTGGACTGTGGTAAGTGCTGTGAAATGTGTAAGCCTGATGATTCACAGCCCTGTGCCCTTGGGGCAAATAATACATTATATGTTAAATTTTAAAAAAAAGTCATCACTGGATATGGAATTATAATGAATACTTTTTCTGTATTTATTGAAATAATCATTCATTTGGTTCTTCTTTAATTTGTTCATATGTTTAATTACATTAAAATATCTTCTTTGTTGGGATGCCTGCATGGCTTAGTCGGTTTGAGCGTCTGCCTTCACCTCAGGTCATGATCCCGGGCTCTCTACTCAGTGAGGAGTCTGCCTCTCCCTTTCCCCTTTGCTTGTTCTCTTTCTCTCAAATAAATAAATAAGGTCTTTTAAGTAAAATAAAATACCTTCTGTGTTGAAGTAATCTTGCTTTCCTGGGATAAGCCCAGGAAGGAATATGTAAGATTAGACTGATCCAGTTTAGGAAAATGAGTCTATTAAACTACCTGGACCTGCTGTTTTCTTTATAGTAAGATTTTGAACTATTGATTCAACTTCAATATTGGTTTTGGAACAATTAAATCTTTCCATTTCTTCTTGAGTCAGTTTTAGCAATTTGTTTTTTTCTTGGAATCTGTCCATTTCACCAACTTGGCATAAGGTTGTTCTTAATTTTTTGTTATTTTCTCTACTTAATTTTGTGTTTTCCTTGTTATATTTTATTGTTTAATCCCTCTTTTTTCTTTCTTTTATATTTTATTTAATCAATATTATTTCCTTTTTGTATTCTCTTTGGTTTCATTCTTTTTTTTTTTTTTTTGTAAGATTTTATTTATATTTGCTAGACAGAAATCACAAGTAGACAGTCAGGCGGGGAAGGGGGGGAAGCAGGCTCCCTGCTGAGCAGAGAGCCAGATGCGGGACTCGATCCTAGGACCCTGGGACCATGACCTGAGCTGAAGGCAGAGGCTTTAACCCAGTGAGCCACCCAAGTGTCCTTTTTGGTTTCATTCTATATTCTCTTTTTAACTTAAAAAGTTGGGTACGGGGCTAATTAGTTTTTGGCTTGTCTTCTTTTTCTAATATATGTATTTAGGGTAGGTTTGTTCTAAATACCAATATTGTTTTATCTTATATATGTTGATATGTAGTAGATTATTTCTCATTTAGTTTCAAATATTTTAAATGTCTACAGTGGTTTGTTCCTTTATTCATGAAAATATAGAAAGTACAGATTTTTCAGAGTGTCTGGCTGGCTCAGTCGGCTCTGACTGAGCCAGTGGACCATGCAAATCTTGATCTCAGGGTCATGAGTTCAAGCCTCACACTGGGTGTAGAGATTACTTAAAAATAAAATCTTTAAAAAAAAGTTTCAATTTTTCTAAATTTTTACTACTGACTTCATACTTAATCTTTCTCTAGTCAATATTGTATAGCAGGTCACATTCTACAGTCATAAAAATGGTCCATATCTATACCGTCCAATATGGTAGCCTCTAGCTGTATATGTTTTTGAGCAACTGAAGTATGGTTAATGAGAATGAGGACCAAATACTTACTCTTATTTAATTTTAATTAATTTAATTTAGACAGCCACATGCAGTTAGTTGCTACAATATTGGATGGTTCATGTTTATAGAATACCCATGCTGTGCACCCATGCTGTGAACTTTGTTGAAACTTACTTCCTTATTTATTTTTTTTATAAATATATATATTATATATATATAATATATATACTATTATTATTTAGTTAGTACATGTTAATATAAATATTCCACAAAAGCCTGAAAAGCATTGTATGTTTTCTACTTTTTGATACAATACGCTATATACATTTGCTGGCTCAAGCTATTTTGTTTAGAAAAAGAATGAATAATGAATGGGTTTATTTTAAAGATGAATAAATTAATATAAAGTACTTAAAGATTACACTTGCTGTCAAGTCGCTTTTTAAATTTTAATTCCACTATTGTTGACATATAGTGTTATATTAGTTTCAAGTGTACAAAGTAGTGACTCAGCTATTCTCTATAGCTCAAGCTTACTAAATGCACTGTTCATGTCTTTCATACTCTTATTTCCGGACTGTTTGATCTACCAGATACTGATATCTGATATATACTTTAAAATTCTGGAAGAGATTTTAAAAGATGACAGTGGACTTGTCAATTTAACCATCATCTTCTATCAAGCTCTTATTAACTTTTGAACTATATTATTAGATACACACAAATGTGAACTTGTTATATTTTCCTGATGAATTGAGCCTTTTATTTCTATGTAGTGAGCCTCTGTATCTGGAGTAACATTTTTTGTCCCAAAGTCTATTTTGTTTGATATTAATATAGATGCTTCATATTTTTTTTTTAAGATTCCTTATTTATTCGTTTGAGAGAGACTGTGTGAGTGAGAGCACAAGCAAGGGGAACGGTCAAAGGGAGAGGGAGAAGCAGGCTTCCTGCTCAGCAGGGTGCCTAACACGGGCTCAATTCCAGGACCTGAGGATCATGACCTGAGCTGAAGGCAGATGCTTAACTGATTAAGCCACCCAGGTGCCCCCAAAATGCTTCATATTTCTTTTGCTGATTTAGTTTGTGGGCCTACTGAGCAGAAGTGGCTGGAGCAGGAGGCTAACTGATATCCACAAAATGAGTCATCTGATCCATCTGATTTTTTAGCGCTTCCTCTGCAGTGGATGCCCTCTGGTGAATATTCAAATGGGACTGAATATACTTATACTCTATGCCCATTCCAGAGGTCTAAATGCATACTTCTTTAAAGTCCATGACCATCTGGACAATACGTTAGCCATGAATTTGTAAAATTCCATACCTCTGGCATGTACTGCAAGCCTCATGGGTGTTATCTGCCCTCATATCTACCTGTTCTATTAGAAGACAATAGAAGTTTATTTCCTGTCTCTTCCAGAGGTCATGAGTGCCTTTTGTGGACAAAATCTAAATCAGAACTCTGCTAAGAAGGGATTATAAGAATTGTAGTTCTATAGTTCTCACACTTCCAGTCTGTGCAATATGGAGAAGAGCTTAGAATAGTAGAGATAGACCTGAGCATGACAGTGTTCAGCAGAAAGGGGAAACAGCAGTTTCCAAATAGCTGACTCAAAGATGATTAAAGGACCAGAAAATTGCTTAGAAACCAAAACTTCTAAAATTGACTTTTTTCAGTGACTATAAATGCATATGTGTTTGTTTTCCTTAATGGGAATGATACTTCCCATCTGCTTTTTTCTTAAAATATGTCAGCATGTTTTCTTACATTCTTATGATTAGGTTTTTTTCTATAACGTGACTTCATATGGCTCCATATTTTGCATGATGTAGCTGTGACATAATTTATTTACAGTATCATACAGCTAGGTATTTAGATTATTTGCACTTTGTCACCCTATAAATAATATTATAATGAACCTGTTTGCAGACAAATCCATATGCACAGTCCCAATAATTTCCTTAGGATAAATTCCTGGAAATGGAATTGTTTTATTAAAGGGTATATTTATTTTTAAATGTTTTTGAATGGTTCCAACTCTAAGTATACAGTTTGTCTTTGAACAACATAGGTTTGAAATGTGTTAGTAACACATATATGTGGAGTTTTTTTTTTAAATTAATCTATTAGTGTGTGTATGTACAAGTTGGGGGAGGGGTAGGGAGAGAGGGAGAGAATCTTAAGCAGACTCAAGCAGGGCTCAGTCCCACGATCCTGAGATCATGATCTGAGCCAAAATCAAGAGTCAGATGCTTAACTGACTGAGTCACCCAGGTACCCCGAAGTTTTTGTTTTTGTTTTTAATAATAGTACTGTAAATGTATTTTCTCTTCCTTCTGATTTTCTTAGTTATGTTATCTTTCTCTATCTAACTTTATTGTAGGAATACAGCATATAATACTTATGGTATAGAAAATATGTTAATCAACTGCTTTTATTATTGGTAAGGCTTCTGGCCAATGGTAGGTTATAGTAAATTTTTTGGAGAGTCAAAAGTTTTATGTGGATTTTTGGCATCCCTAATCCCCCATGTTGTTCAAGGGTCAAGTGTATATATATTTTTAAACTTTGCAAGTTTTGATAGCTAAAAAGTTTATCTCCTTTAATTAGCATTTCTCCAGTTACCAGTAAGACTGAACGTTTCCCTCTGTGTCTATTAACTGTTAGTATTTCTCCTTTTTATTAGTTATGTATCTCTCCATTTAGGCCTTTTCACATATATATGAACATATATGAAATATATATATGTGTATGTGTGTATACACACACACGAGATTTAATTTTTGCTGTATACATATATGTATATACACACAGTGCCTTAATCATGATGGCATTGTTCTTCTAGAGGCACCCATTGAATAGTTTATGCAGTGCTTTTGTATTTAATATAAATAAACAGCCTGTTAAATGACTCATTACTCCTTCCAAGACTCTGAAGTTGTAGGACCTGCATTATTCCTTGTAATCCTCTTCCTCAATGTATTGCTAATAGCAGAACAATCAGAGTCTGCATAGTAGTGTTCTGAAGTCTGCTCTGTGTATTCATCTCATTGTAGCTCAGATCTCTGTTCTTGCTCAAACACTCTGAAGGTAGTTATTTTTTTGAGTTAATATTTGATTTGTTTCCTTAACTCATTTTGTCCCTTTCTGTATAAATCCTTTTGTTGTGATGTTGGAATTCATTCTCAGTTATTCAGACAAATGTTTTCGGTCATTCTTCAAGTTTGTTTGTTCAAACATAATAGTTTAATAAAATATAATGTATCATTTTAATTTCAGTTGCCAGGAAACAGTTTCCTAGGTGCCGTGTCTTTTCTCTATAATGGCTCAAATGTACTCATAGTTCATCATCTCATGAGGTTTAATTTTTGCTGGAAAGAGGAAGTATGAATTTTTTTCAAAGTTTACAATTAAGAAAATTAGAAATACATATCTATTGCATTTCTAGTATATTAAAATGAGTCTTCTCCATGTTTAAAATTTTTGAAGATTGGCTTTCAATATATATAAATTTATAGCTAGGTGGCCAGCTTCCAGTGATGTGGAATACCAGATAGAATGGATAAGTCCCAGAAGCCCCTTTACTGAATATAAGATCCAGTATATAAAAAGGTGAAACAATATTATTTTTTGGTTCTCTCCTTGTGAGCCATACATTTGTATCATCCATAGTGAAATGCTAATTCCTATCTGGTTTCTGTCTAACCTGTTTTCTGCTTCTTCCCCTTTTAAAAGTGTGCATAGTGTTCAGGGAATTGAAAATAAGTTTAGTTTAGCAAAACATACATAAGGTAGAAATCTGGTGCTAATCTTAGCATGCTAATAATGCATGCTAAACTTGGCATGCATTTAAGGATTTTTGGATTCTTTTATAACAAAGATAATGCTAATTGCTTAGTTGAAATATAGTTATGAGCAATGAGTCAAGCACATAAGACTTGTTCTTAATAATACTATGCATCTCAAAACTTTTTCAGTTATTTTATATTAAATTAGTGCAAATATCGGGTAATTACTGTGTGTGCTTCTTATAAGTGTTTTCAAGGATTATTTCTAGAGAACAGAGACTCTAGACATTTTTAGTCTGTGTTTTCAATTTGACCTTTTTTTTTGAAGAAACTGAACTTTTTCTAAATAGTTTAGCGGTTTTATTGAGATATAATTATATACTATACAGTTGACCCATGTAAAATGTACAGTTCAGAGGCTTTTTGGGTATTTAGAGTTGTGCGTTCATCCTCTAGTTTTAGAACATTTCATTAGTCCCCAAAAGAAAATGTGCACCTTCTAGACACCACCTCCCAAACCCCTTCAACCCTCCAGTCCTAGGCAACCACTCATCTACTTTCTGTTTCTATGGATTTGCCTGTTTTGGGAGTTTCATATAAATGGAATCCGACAGCATGTGATCTTTTCTGACTGATCTCTTTCATTTAACACTGTGTTTTCAACACTCATCCTTGTTGTAGCATATATTGATTCTGAATTTCTTTTTATTGTTAAATAATATTTCATTGTATGGATATATCATATTTTGTTTATCCATTTATCAGTTGGTAGGTATCTGGGTTGTAGCTTATCTAAATGCATATTTTTATATGTCAGTATTTATTCACATAAATATATATATAGATTGATGGTTATGATAGACTTCAGATAGGAAGCCTGTCTTAACTTTAGATGAGATATAAACTAATGTCTATATATTTATAAACATTTAACAGATTAATTCTATTATTCATTCTATTATTTAATAAAAAATTATTTCTACATTTTAAATGATTTTTTATCAAAAAGGAATACTTAATATTCCTTTTTGCCTACATTGTAATGAGATTTCATCCCATAAACCATTTCATTATTTTATAGTCATGATTCAGATATTTGTTTTATTTTACAGCATACTTATATCACATTAATTATATAATTTCCCTTTTCTTTTCTTTTTTTAAAAAGATTTTATTTATTTGACAGAGAGAGGGGAGCAGCAGAGGGAGAGGAGAAGCAGGCTTCCCGCTGAGCAGGGAGCCCAGTACAGGGCTTGATTGCTCCCAGGACTCTGGGACCATGACCTGAGCCAAAGGTGGACACCTCGACTGAGCTGAGCAGGGAGCCCAGTACAGGGCTTGATTGCTCCCAGGACCCTGGGACCATGACCTGAGCCAAAGGTGGACACTTTGACTGAGCCACCCACGTGCCCCTATAATTTCCCTTTTCTTCATTAAGTCTATATGTAGCTCTCCAAAGTCTTAAGGATATAAACTAAAAGTTTGGAGCGATCTGTTTCATTCACACCTAGTGCACAAAGGTAGAGCAGAAAAGGATAATCATATACAAACACTTACTGAAGTCTTTTTTCTTTCTCTCACCCCCAGTATTCACTCTGTTGCAGATCATTTCAGATCTGTGCTTGTCTAAGTCTGTTGGTCTGGCCCCTTACCACCTTCCCAACCTGCTCCACCCATACCATACACCTTCCTGTTCCTCAAGCGTGCCAACACATTCTCCTTTATTTCCCTTTTGTTTTCTTCTTTGACCCAATGCTTTGTTTAGAAATGTGTTGTTTAGTATCCACATGTTTGTCAATCTTCTCACTTTCCTGTGTTGTTTTCTAGTTTCATACCATTGTGGTCAGAGAAGATAGTTGGCATGATTTCAGTGTTCTTAAACTTGCTAAAGTTTGTTTTGTGACCTAAAATATGAGCTGTCTTGGAGATTGTACTGTGTGCATTTGAAAAGAGTGTGTATTCTGCTATCGTTGGATAAAATATTCTGTATGTTTATTGAGTCCTTTTGTTCTAAAGTGTGTTCTATTTCAATATCTGCTCTTGTTTTTCTATCCGGATGATATATCCATTGCTGATAGTGGAATATTGAAGTCCCCTGCAATGATCTTATTGTTACCTATTTCTCCTTAGGATTTGTAACTATTTGCTTAATATATTTTGGTGCTTGGTTCTTGGGAACATAAATATTAATGATCTGATATACTGTCCTTTTTATCTTTATATATTGGCCTTCTTTGTCTCTTATTAACTTTTTTTTGACTTGAAGTCTTTTTGTTGGATGAAAACATGACTATTCTCACCTTCTTTTTGTTTCCATTTGCTAGGAATAGTATCTTCCATTCTTTCACTTTGAGCAAGGTGTATATTTAGAGCTGAAAGGAATCTCCTGTAGGCAGCTTGTAGTTGGGTCTTATTTTATTGTTGTGTTTTTTATTCCATCTAGCCCCTCTGTGCCTTTTATTTGGTGAGTTCAATTCATTTATATTATAGATATGCAAGGATTCACTATGGCTATTTTATCTTTTGCCTTCTGGTTATTTTTCTCTCCACTGTTTCTTCTTTCTTCTGTTTCTGTCTACCTTTGTAAGTTGGTGGTTTTCCATGGTGCTCTCCTCAGTCTCCTGTTGTTTTTTTATGTTTTTATATCACTGCTTTAGATTTTGTTATGTGCTTACCATGAGGTTTACATAAAACATTTCATAGATTAAAAAAAGTCTTTTCTCAGCTCATAGCAATTTATCTTCATTCACCTTTAGAAGTTCCATCCTTTTATTCTTCCTCTTATTTTTGATGTAAAAAAAAAAGTTTATGCTATGATTTCATTACCAAGCTCTACATCCAATGTGGAACTTGAACTCATGACCCCAGAGTTAAGAGCCTCATGCTCTACCAACTGAGCCAGCCAGGTACCCAACCTAAATCGCCTCTAGATTCCTATCTTCTAGCTTGCTAATTCCCTCTTCCATCTGATCACTATATCCAATGCATTCTAACTCATTCTTCATTTCATTTACTGAGTTCACCAGCTCCGAATTTCAGTCTCTTTGGTAAATAAAACACTCCTTCTTTTCATTAATTTTTTTTCAAAGACTTTATTTATTTGGAGAAAGAGAGAGAGAACATGGAGAGAGAGTGAGAGGGAGAAGTAGACTCCCCGCTGAGCAGAGAGCCTAATGTGGAGCTCAATCCCAGGACCCTGAGATCATGACCTGAACAGAAGGTAGATGCTAAACTGACTGAGCCACCCATGTGCCCCTATTCATTAATTTTATTTCTAAGATCATTATATTACCTTTCTGAGTTTTCTTGTAGCTCATTATCTATACAAAAGCAATTTTTCTTAGAGATTTATTTTATTTGAGAGAGAGTGAGAGAGAGAGCAAGCTTGAGTTGGGGGAGGGGCTGAGGGAGAGAATCTTCAAGCAGACTCCCTGCAGAGCATGGAGCCTGATGTGGGGCTTGATTCAGGGCTTGATCCCACCCATGAGATAATGACCTGAGCTGAAACCAAGAGCTGGACACTTAACTGACTGACCCTCCCAGGCACCTCTGTAACAGCAATTTTGAATTCTTTTTCTTTTTTTAAAGATTTTGTTTATATATTTGACAGAGAGAGATCACAAGTAGGCAGAGAGGCAGGCAGAGAGACATGAGGAAGCAGGCTCCCTGCTGAGCAGAGAGCCCCATGCGGTGCTTGATCCCAGAACCCTGAGATCATGACCTGAGCTGAAGGCAGAGGTTTAACCCACGGAGCCACCCAGGCGCCCCAGCAATTTTGAATTCTTATCAGATCACAGTATTCCATGTCTTTGGGTTTGGTTGCTGGAAAATTGTCATTTTCTTTCGATAATACCATATGACCATGACTTTTTTGTACTGTTTGATGAAAACTGCCTCTGCTATCACATTTGAAGTTACAAATACCTTTCTCATTCAGGCAAGGTTTTGTTCGCTTTGATTTTAACAGTTCAACAGGTTTGGTAATTAGGCGTCTTCCTTTGTTTTCCAGAAGGTGGCACTATAGTTCAAGTTTTTGGTTTCCATTACAGCGATGTCTATGTCTATGTGTGTATCTATGTATATGTATGTATGTGTATGTACATATATATATAAAGCTGGCTGGGGAAATAAAAAAAGGGCGGCAGCTTTAGAGTTGGGGGAGGTACACTCAACACTTGGGATTTTGGATGTGCCCATAGCTGGAGGTCAACCCAGTAGGGACTCCTTAAATGGAGGAGGTGGAGGTCCCAGAGGTCCTAGGTGGTTCTTTTGCCTGAGACAAACAACAGGAGACATTTTCCTTCAGTTCCTACTTCTCTTTCCTTTCCCTCCCCCCATTCACTGCAGTCTTACCTCAGAGAGAGCAAATGTCCCCCCAGCTGTGATATGCAGAACCAGCCTGGCAGACCCCCACTCTCTGCCTTTATCCTCCACCTCTTTAAAGGCTTATACCTGGTCCCAGCTACTGCACTTGATGCTGGAGGCTCTACAGGCCTAGGCTCCACGGCTTTTTCTCTCTCCCTGCAACCTCCTCTGCAGTCCAGTCCACCCACTTTTTGGTGCATAGATGGGTGGATCTCTTGGGTATCCTAGTAAGCTGTGGAAAGGCCTGTTCGTTCGTTCTTTCGTTCATTCTTTCTTTCTTCTTCTGGTTACAGATGTCCAATTACTTGTAAATCAGAGAGGAGAGAAAAAGGACTCATGTCACCATGATGCTGATGTCATTCTCCTCATATTATCTTTTAAATATCTGTAGGATCTGTAGTGATTTCCCTTATCCCTTTTTCATATCTGAAATTGTTGATTTGTGACTTTTTCCTCTTATTTTCTTTGATTAGTCTTAGATTATTAAATCATTCTTGTTGATCTCTATTCCCAGTTCATTGGTTTCTGACATCTTTACTCCTACTTTTCTTTGAATTTAATGTTATTCACTTAAGATGAATTTATATTATGCCTTTTCAAACATCTTTTCTACTAAATACATTTCAAGCTGTAAATGTCTTCTAAACAATTTCTGTTATATCATATTTTCACTATTTCTGTATAAATAAGCTACTACACTCCAACCTACTGATTCTAACATTTATGTAGAAAGAGTCAAAATTGCCCCAACTGATAATAATTAGAAGAGGGGAGACAGGCTTGCCTTACAATATGTAATGGCTTTTCATAAAGATATTTGATTAAGACAGTGTAGAGTGTTGCTGATAAATGGACCAGATTCATTAGATTATTTAGTTTGCAACATATTCTAATTTCCATTATGATATTTTCTTTTATCTATAGGTTATTTAGAAATTTACTGCTTAATTTCAAAATATTTAGGAATTTTCTAAATATATACTTACTTCTAGTTTAATTTCTCTGTTGTCAGAGAACATATTTTTTACAGTATTTTAGAAATTTGAAATGTGCTTAGATCTGATATATGAACCAGTACATGGTCTATTTGACAAATATCCTATATGAACTTTAAAAGATTATATGGTTTTGTAATTATGAGATGTCAACTTGGTCAGCCTGGCTAATGATACTGTTTAAATGTTTTACGTCTTTGCCTACTTTTTGTCTGAAATTTTAGACAATGGAGAAAAATTCTTAGAAAGATAAAATGTACCAAAAAATTTCTGAGGAAATACAAAACTTTATTAGTACTAATGTAACTATTGTATCATTAGCATTAATGAAATTGAGGTAACAGTTAAAAATCATCTAACAGGGCGCCTGGGTGGCTCAGTGGGTTAAGCCGCTGTGTTCGGCTCAGGTCATGATCTCAGGGTCCTGGGATCGAGTCCCGCATCGGGCTCTCTGCTCGGCAGGGAGCCTGCTTCCCTCTCTCTCTCTCTCTGCCTGCCTCTCTATCTACTTGTGATCTCTCTCTATCAAATAAATAAATAAAATCTTAAAATAAATAAATAAAAATCATCTAACAAAGAAAAGAGCAGGTCCAGATGGTTTTAAAGCAAGATCTATCAAAATTTCAAAGAACAGTTCACCCTAATTTTTTGTTACAAACTCGTTTTGAAGATAAAAAGGGAAATATTGCTAAGTCCTTTTATAAAGCGAATATAACTGAGTATTAAACTAGCCAAAGACAAAATGAATAAGGAAAATGATAGACTCAATTCATTGGTGAATAAAGATGTGCAATTCCTAAAAAAAATTTTACCAAACTGTATCAATAGTATATAAATATTGTACCCTAAAAATACTAGGTTTAATAAAAAATGTAAAGCTGTGGGGCACCTGGGTGGCTCAGTGGGTTAAAGCCGCTGCCTTTGGCTCAGGTCATGATCCCAGCGTCCTGGGATCGAGCCCCGCATTGGGCTCTCTGCTCAGTGGAGAGCCTGCTTCCCTTCCTCTCTCTGCCTGCCTCTCTGCCTACTTGTGATCTCTGTCTGTCAAATAAATAAATAAAATCTTTTAAAAAAAAAAGTAAAGCTGTATTACTACATTAACAGAGTGGTGGTGGAAAACCTGGTGATCATCTCAACAGATACAGAAAAAATATTTGATAAAATTCATTTTCCATTTATGATTTTTGAAAACTCATAGTAAACCAGTAGAGAAGTTCCTTAATAAGATAAAGTTATCTTCCAAAGGACACCAAACTATAACAAATATGAACTCAAATATTGGAAGCAGTCCCATTAAAATCAGGAAGTTATGCTCACTAAAATCAGAAGTTGTGTCCAGGATTCCCTCTGCTATTCAACATTGTATAGAATGTCCAATGATACAAGAAAGGGAAAAGAAATGCATAAAGATTAAAAAGGTAGAAACAGCACTTCATTATTTTTAAAAATTAAATTTATAGGGAATAGTAGTTTCAATATGAGACTGATCTATTAAATATATTAAATAGTAAATATTAAATATAGACTGATCTATCAGTGATATTTCTTTATCCAAGCAATGGCTATAAAACATAATTAAAAACACAACAATGGGGGCGCCTGGGTGGCTCAGTGGGTTAAAGCCTCTGCCTTCGGCTTGGGTCATGATCCTAGGGTCCTGGGATCGAGCCCCACATCGGGCTCTCCGCTCAGCAGGGAGCCTGCTTCCTCCTCTCTCTCTGTCTGCCTCTTTGCCTACTTGTGATCTCTCTCTGTCAAATAAATAAATAAAATATTTTTTAAAAAACCACAACAATGAAACAAGGTATAATTAGGAATAAAATCTAATGTACCTAGCAATAAATCAAAAAAAGCTACTTTACTCAGCACCCCAAATTATAAAAACTTTATTGAAGAGAGATATCTCATGTTCATGGGTTGGAAGACAGTGTAACAAAATTGATTCTTTCCAAATTGATCTGTAAATTTAATGTAGTTTCACAAAATTCAACTAACTTATTAATTCCAATATTTATATGGGAAGGGTTAAAATTGCCAAGGTGTAATAATTAGAGGAATATGATCATAATGATGTTTTATAAAGCTATTTGAGGGGCACCTGGGTGGCACAGTTGGTTAGGCGTCCAATTCTTGGTTTTTGGCTCGGGCTGTGATCTCAGGTGGTGATCTCAGGGTTGTGAGATCAAGCTCTGCATTGGGCTCCACGCTCAGCATGGAGGCTGCTTGAGACACTTTCTCCCTCTCCTGCTGCCCTCCCTGTTCTGTGCTCTCTCTCTCTTTCAAATAAATAAATAAAATCTTACAGAAAAAAATTGTTTTGATTAAGATAGTATACTATTGGTGCTGATGTAGACAAATTATTGAATAGATTAGAACCAAGAGATTAAAAACAAAGTGTGTGTGTGTGCGTGTGTGTGTGTGTGTGTGTGTGCACGCACGCATGTGCTGTTTTTCCAACAGCATTTGCTCATTTTGTGCCTGTGTCCTATTTTAGTAATTGTTGAAATATTTCAGCCTTCTGAGTTTGATGACTGTGAGGGGTTCAGAAAGACTTCAGTGGGGGAAGTAACTGAAGATGTGTTGGAAACAGTGCAAGAAATAGAATTAGAAGTGGAGCATGAAGATGGGACTGAGTTGCTGCAACCTTAGGATAAAACTTGGTTGAGTGAGGAATTGCTTCTTACAGATGAGCAAAGAAAGTGGTTTCTTGAGGTGGAATCAACTCCTGGTGAAGATGCTGTGAAAACTGGAAATGACAACAGAGGATTTAGAATCTGACATAAACTTGGTTGGTAAAGCAGCGGAGGGTTTGAGAGAATTGACTTCAATTTGAAAGAAGTTCTCTGTGGGTAAAATGCTGTCAAACAACAACCAGGCTACAGAGAAACCATTCACAAAAGGAAGAGTTGATCAAGTCAGCAAATTTCATTGTTGTCTTATTTTAGGGAATTGTCACAGTCATCCCAGACTTCAGCACCCATCACCCTGCTCAGTCAGTAGCCATCAACATCGAGGCAAGATCTTCCAGCAAAAGGATTACAATTTCCTAAAAACTCAGATGATGATTAGCATTTTTTAGCAATAAAGTAGTTTTAAATTAAGGTATATATTTTGTTTCTTTTAGACATAATGCTATTGCACACTTAATAGACTATGATGTTGTATAAATGTAACTTGAATAGGCACTGGGAAACCAAAAACTCATGACTTGCTTTATGGTGGTGGTCTGGAACTGAATCCACAATATCTCCAAGGTATGCCTGCAAACATAAGAGAGGATGTCTATTTAAATATATTTTAAAAGATTTAAATGAAAGATTATTTAAGAGCCCAGTTTATCCAAAACTAATACTCTTAAGGGTTGATTTGAGGCTAGGTCATATATCTGATCTGAAGAATTAATTGGTGTACGTTTTGACTTTCTGTTCTTTTGATACAAGCAAATGAGCCCATTTATGTGGTGTCCAAGAGTTATTTGATTTCCCTGAAATGTTATAGTAGAAAGGCCTGGGATGAAAGTTTATATACCTGGGATCTAACCTCAGGTTGACAGTTACTAACTATGAACTCGGATCTATAGCTTACTAGTGGGCATGCTCTTGCAAAAGTTACATTACCCAATTCTTAATTTCCTCATGTGTCAAAAATACAGATAATAATGAATACCTTGCTGGAATATTAAAAGGAATAAATAAATAGTAACACAAGAAAGCATCCATGATAGATTTCCTGCTATGGAAATTCCATATTATTTTCTTGGCAAGGTCGGTCACATCTTTGGCTTTCATTTCCTAAATCCATAGTAATACTAACAGCATTTACAATGTACCAGCCACTGTTTGTTTTTTTTTTTTTTTATTATTATTTTTTAAAGATTTTATTTATTTATTTGACACACAGAGAGAGATCACAAGTAGGCAGAGAGGCAGGCAGAGAGAGAGAGGAGGAAGCAGGCTCCCTGCTGAGCAGAGAGCCCGATGCGGGGCTCGATCCCAGGACCCTGAGATCATGACCTGAGCCGAAGGCAGTGGCTTAACCCACTGAGCCACCCAGGCGCCCCTACCAGCCACTGTTCTAAGTGTTACTTGAATATATTAATTCACAGCAACCTTATGAGGTAGACACAGAGAGGTTAAACAACTTGCTGAAGGTTACTCAGCTAAGAAATGGGAAAGCCTTTATTCAAATCTCAGCAGTCTGGTTTCAGAGCCTGTGTTTTTAACCACTACACTGTACTGTCCTTCTAAAGTAAGGGATTGTAGGCTGTACCAGTAGTTTATGGTCTGTTTTGCTGCATAATAACCACAAAACCTCAAGGGCATAGAACAATAGGCATTTATTGATCAGACGTGTTAAAATAGTTGTTAAGCAACTGTTGGTCTTGGCTGAGCTCCCTCATATGGCTTGGGGTTGGTTTGCTGTGGGGCTTGATGGGGACTGGGCTGTTTGCCTTTGCTTCTAGTGTCTCTCATCCTGCAGCAGACTAGTTTGGGAATATTCACAGGGTGAATGGCAGAAGTGAAAGAGCAAAAGGGAAAACACAAGGCCTTTTCTAAGAATCCTCTGCTGTGTCATGTCTGCTAAAGCAAATCACATGGCTGACCCCAGAGTCAAAGTGGAAGGGCATTACAAAGTTCCATTACAAAGGCAGTAGGTAGAAGAATGTGTCGCTTGACACACTTAAGTTATTTTGTAATACACCACAAATGCCAGGGTCTAGGGTTCTAAAATTCTTAAATATTAAGGATTAATTCTAAAAGTTGATCTCTGTCAAAACTGACTATTAAATGGAAAACTTTTTTCCATCTTACATATGAAGAAACTAAACATCAGTTTCAAAATGACTTAACAAGAGAACAAGATTTCTTTGTCTCTATTTTTGTTTTTACCTTTTGACCCTCTTCACCTATTTCTCCACCCACAGCACCCCAATTCTGGCAACCAGCAGCTGTTCTCTGTACCTATAAGTTGTTTTTTTTTTAATTCCCCGTATAAGAAACCATACATATTTCTCTTTCTCTGTTTAGCACAATGTGCTTGAGGTCCATCTATGTTGTCACAAAGAGCAAGATTTCATTATTTTTTATGGCTGAGTAATAGTCCATTGTGTATATGTGTGTGTGTGTGTGTGTGCACGCATATATGTACGTACACACACAATAATTTCTTTATCCCTTCATTCATCAGTGGACACTTAAGTTGTTCTTAGACTGTTTTTGTATCTTGGCTATTATACATAATGCTATAATGAACATAGGGGTGCACACATCTTTTTGAGCTAGTCCTTTCATTTTGTTCAGATCAATACCCAGAAGTGGAATTGCTGGATCATGTAGTAATTTTATTTTTACTTTTTTCCATACTGTTTTCCACAGTGGTCTTACCAATTTATATTCTCACCAATTTACAAAGGAATGCACAAGGATTCCTTTTTCTCTGTGTCCTAGCCAGCACTTGTTCCTTCTCTTTTTGATAATGGCCATTCTAACAGGTATGAGGTGATATCTGTTTGGTTTTGATTTGCATTTTTTTTAAAGATTTTATTTATTTATTTGACAGACAGAGATCACAGGTAGGCAGAGAGGCAGGCAGAGGGAGAGAGGAGGAAACAGGCTCCCCGCTGAGTGGAGAGCCGGATGTGGGGCTTGATCCCAGGACCCTGGGATCATGACCTGAGCCGAAGGCAGAGGCTTTAACCCACTGAGCCACCCAGGCACCCTGATTTGCATTTTTTGATGCTTAATGATGTTGAGCATCTTTTCATGTGTCTGTTGGCCATTTGCATGTCTTCTGTAGAAAAAGTTCTATTCAGATCCTCTGCCCATTTTTTAATTGGATTGTTTAGGGTTTTTTTAAAATTTAGTTGTGTCAATTCTTTATATATTTTGGATATTAACCCTTTATCATATATGATAATTCTTTATATACATATACACGCACACACACACATTTCTGAAAATAGGCAGAAAGTTCTTCTAGGAATACTTAGTTCAATCTATAATCCCAAGGTAGTGATGATGGTGGTGGTGATTATAGCTAACCTTTATGATTTTACTATGTGCCAAGCACTGATCTCAACACTTTACATGTCGTAGCTCCCTTAATCTTTATAACAGCCCAATTAATAGGTACTACTAGTAGTTTACATTTTACAGATGAAGAGTTGGGAGATCTGGTAATTTCCCAGGGTCGCACAGCTTTTGTTTAAGATCTTCACACCAAATAACTTTTTGTTTAAATCGAATTATGTCTAGACCCTTTTGCTATGAATTTGAAGGATGTCTGTAATCTGGCCCTATCCAATTTAAGTATCTGTAATTTCCATTGCTATGAGGTATAGTCTTAGACATTTAAGAACCTAGGATTTTGTAGGTGGGATGCATGTAATGAAGGGAGCTGAAAACTATTCCAATTTCAAAAATATGTGATGAGTCCCTGTATGTATTTCCTCCTATGTATGTCCAGTTTTTAAAAATGTTGCAAGGATCCTTTATGTGAATAATTTAACTTATTTCTAGGGGATAAGTCATTTTATTCCTGTGCTCAATAAGTAGAATCCTTTCTTTGATTTTCTTTCTCATTCCGCAAACAGATCTTTGCCTTGGAGCATTCTTAAGAATAAAATTCTCTTTGATTTGGTCACATAATCAGAAAGATGAACTATAAGTCTTTCTGAGACATAAATCTTTCTGAGACATTTAATGACATTTATATATGTCATTAAAATGAGCATCTCTAATTCCAGTGTGCCCCTGTTTCAGATATTTGAAAATTGAGAGGTACCAGTACATTTCTTGGTATTTCAAGATGATTAGCTGAATAAATTGCTATTTTATTCAACAGGTGGGTTTTCAGAAAAGACATATGAATGGAGCTCAGAGGAGGAGGAGCCGGTGAAGAAGGCAGGACCAGTGCAAGTCCTCATCGTCAAAGATGACCATTCCTTTGAGTTAGATGAAACCGCACTAAATCGGATCCTTCTCTCGGAGGCTGTCAGGGACAAGGAGGTTGTTGCTGTATCTGTTGCTGGAGCATTTAGAAAAGGAAAATCATTCCTGATGGACTTCATGTTGAGATACATGTACAACCAGGTACATAAAAATGCTTTAACAGTTTTCTTGTTTCTGTGTTTGTGTGACTTTATGTTTTTACCTGGTAGTCTCAGGATTCCCACTTCCCTTTTCACATACACTGTGCTAGAGCCGTTCCAGTTTCAGTGCTCTGGGCACCAAACTTCATGGACCACTTTCCCACATTTCCCTTGGAATAGAACTTATTTTGTATTCTTTTAGAATGAGATGCATCATAGTGATAGGATTATAAACTTTACATGTTAGAGTGTTTAAAATGTATCAAATAACTTTTATTCTAACATTTTTATTGTAATCATTTTCTCCCCAACATTTATTATGACAAATTTCAAGCATGCAGCAAAGTTAAAAGAATTTTACAGTGAAGACCTAGGTATCCGCTGCCTAGACTTTACCATTATCATTCATATTCTTGCTTTATCACCTGTGTCTCCAGCTACTGTTCTCTCTTTACACCCATCACTGCGTCTGATTTTTTTTTATTCATTTCAAAGTGAATTGCTGGCTCTGGCACACTTCCTCACAGATATTTCAACCTGTACCATTATCATTTATTTCCATGCTTAGTTGGTTTCTTTTGTTGTAAAATTCACATTACAGTTACATGCACAAATCTTAGGTATACATTTGCTTATTATTTTTTGAAATTGCGTATGCCTACACGGGCCCAAGTTCTAGCAAGTATATCTTGCTGTTACCCCAGAAAATTCTTTCCTATCTTTTTCCACCTGATTCTCATCATACCCCACTCCCAAAGGCAACAGTGTCATAGCATTTGAGACAACAGTGTGGCACAGAAATGAATCTTTAAGGGACCTGGGATGAACCAAAAGCAGGAGGATAACAGACTCAAGGAACAGAAGGTTGGGAATGGAGAGCATCCCAATATATTTTTCTACCCTTTTACCCATAGCAGTTCTGTTGCAAATATGGATGTGGAAATGGACACACTACCCAAAGAAACTTTGTGTTATGTATTTATACCATAGTTATTTATTTGGGGTTGCTCTTTTAAGTTAGGGTATTTTTGAATAGTTTTGTAGTTAACTTCAATATCTTCTATCTCTAGCTTCAGTTCAAACAAATCAAGAATAGAACTGCCAAGATATTTTAGGCTTTGAAACCAAACAGAACTCTTGCCATTCTCTGTTTCTAGCATATCAACATTAGTATGCTACTTAACACGGGTGGGAAAATTAAGTGAACAAACTTAGTCTCCATTCTTTGGTATTATACAGTTTTAGGCATATTCATAGTTTTAACTGTGAAATAAACATTAAAATTAAATGCTCAATAACACTTGTCATGTTGCTTGTGTTAAAGAGCACTTGCCAGATTAAAGTGTAACAGATTTCTTGTTTTTGTTTTTCTGCAACACTACTAGGTTCCTCTCCTCTTGCTATTCACTCCCTCCTTCTTCTCCACTCCTCTCCTTGCTATTCACTTCCTCCTTTGTAATACATACAAAGCTTCTGTATGTATTATGACTGTGTATATCCTGACATAATATCCTCTCTCCTATCTTGATATCTTTGTTTCTAGAATGCCCTTCCCAGGTTTGCTCTCCTGGGAAATTCCCAAACATCCTTCAAATTTTAGCACAAACACTACCTCTCTATTAAGTCTTACGTGACCAAGAGTTAGTTATTTCTTTTCCTATGCTTCTATTTATGCCTAATGCCTAATATACATGGCAACATAATGGTTTGTTAGCATGTCTTTCTTTCTTTCTTTCTTTCTTTTTTTTAGGTTGTGAGCTTTTTCTGGTCTGGAGTGATATCTTTGTATTCCCAGAACCTAGAATAAAATGTAGCAGATAGTGCTCCTCTGTAAAAGTATTTTCGATAAAGTAACTGAATCATACAGTAGATGTGAATATGTTGTTTCCTTTTAACTATAGTTGGAGAGAGATATGAACCAGAATTGATGTGTCGAAAAAACTATGCCACATATCCAGTTCCATATCACAGACTTTTTTAATTTATAGGAATCAGTCGACTGGGTTGGAGATTACAATGAACCACTGACTGGTTTTTCATGGAGAGGTGGGTCTGAACGAGAGACCACAGGAATCCAAATATGGAGTGAAGTCTTCCTTATCAATAAACCTGATGGCAAGAAGGTATGATGCAAACTTTGTAAAGAAAATTGAATTTCACTTGCAAGAGTTATCATTTTCTAGGATCCTCAAGAATGATCTTTTGAAAACCAATTTTGGCTATTTGACATGAAAATTTAAAGGGAAGTGGGTAACATCCTATTGCGCATTCGTCTTTCCCTTTCTATTGATCAAGGTGGCAAAATCACAGGGACAGTAGAACAGCAGATCAGCAAGCCAACGTCTATATTTGTTTCAGTACTGTTTCTGTCATGTTGGATTATAAGTGAAAACTAGTTATTATAGTATTCAGCTAGTTAATATTTTTAGTTTCGGTGGCACTCACGGCATATATAGAAAATTACCTTTGAAGTATTCATTGATAATGGTTTGCTTTAGTTCTTATGGCGTTAAATTTGTATTAACCCTAATACTGCCCCTGTTCTATAAAATATCAGTGATGTTCTCTACTTGCCTGTAGGTCGCAGTGCTATTGATGGATACTCAGGGAACCTTTGATAGTCAGTCAACTCTGAGAGATTCAGCTACAGTATTTGCGCTTAGCACAATGATCAGCTCGATACAGGTATGGAATAAAATAAATCCATTTTTTTAATAAAGATTTTTATTTGTTTATTTATTTGACAGATGGAGATCACAAGTAGGCAGAGAGGCAGGAAGAGAGAGGAAGGGAAACAGACTCCCTCCTGAGTAGAGAGCCCGATGTGGGGCTCGATCCCAGGACCCTGGGATCATGACCTGAGCCGAAGGCAGAGACTTTAACCCACTGAGCCACCCAGGTGCCCCAAAATAAATCCATTTTGATGGCTGTTCCTTTAACCAAAATTTATGAATATATGTGTTCCTACATACATGTGATAGTAAGACAAATAACAGAAATGGTAATATGTTATTTGCCTCCATTAGCATATAAGTTCTTAGGATTTCTATAAGAGTAGAATTGTTTTGGTTACTGTTACCTAATTTTTGTTCAGTTTCCAAACAGTCTATAGTCAGAAAAGTTTGTATTATCTTATTGATATTTTTTTTCTGTTTAAAGCCTACAATAAACTCAGTAATGTTAAATTTTATGATATATGCAGATGGATACATTGAAACTACCTATTGTAAATTACATTTACTGAAACAAGATTTCTTTTTTCTTTTTTTTTTTTTAAGATTTTATTTTATTTATTTGACAGACAGAGATCACAAGCAGGCAGAGAGGCAGGCAGAGAGAGAGGGGGAAGCAGGCTCTCCGCCGAGCAGAGAGCCCGATGCGGGGCTCGATCCCAGGACCCTGAGATCATGACCTGAGCCGAAGGCAGAGGCTTAACCCACTGAGCCACCCAGGCGCCTCTGAAACATTTCTAAAGGCAATTTTTTTTACATAGACTGTATAAACATTTCTAAGTATAAAAACATATGCTTTCCCAGATTTTTTTTCTTAGCTAGAGAGAGAGAGGGTGCATGCTTGTGATGTGGGAGGGAGGGTTCGCCTAGGAGGGGAGGGCAAGGGAAGAGGGAGAGAAAGAATCCCAAGCAGAGTCCAATCTCAGGACTCTGAGCTCATGACCTGAGGCAAAATCAAGGGTCAGATTCTTAACCATCTAAGCCATCCAGGTGGGGTTTTTTGTTTGTTTGTTTTTGTTTTTAGATGCTTGCCCAACTTTTTAAAACACTTATTATACATTTAGATAAGTAAATGTCTTACAAAAATTTTTATCTTTGTGGTGCCTGGGTGGCTCAGTCGGTTGAGCCTCCCAGTCTTGATTTGGGCTCAGGTTATGATCTCAGGGTCCTGACATCAAGCCCCATGTTGGGCTCTATGCTTAGTGCAGGGTCTGCTTGGGATTCTTTCTCTCCCTCTTCCTCTGCCTGTCCCCCTACTCCTGTGCCAAATAAATAAATAAAATCTTAAAAGAAATTTTTTTATCTTCCCTTCCTTTTTTCTTTCTTTGTCTTTTTTAAGTATTGTTTTTGAGGTTATTGTAGGTTTTACAGATTGTCCTGCAAGTCCTTGGAGAGTTGTACTCTAGTCATAGAACATAGAACATGAAAGATTTTAAGACAGTTTTTAGATATTTTCTATTCATTAGAAAGAGCAGGAAGAAATAGTGGCCAAGAAACTGATGGTTAAAGAGAGATAAGATAGTTTAAAAGGTAGGGAAGGCAAAGTGGTTGGGATAAATAAGTCAAGGCTGGAATTATAAGTGAGCAGAGAAAGATTATTTCTTCATAATCAGCAGTATAAGAAGCCCATTAAAACAGGATTGACTTTGCCTTTTTAATAGTTATTATTTATGTTTTACCTGAAGACATTGAATATTTTCACTGAGAACTCTAAGTCCCTAGTAATGACTTTTTATTACATTAGAAATAATTTGTTATTTAAATAAGTACACAAAGTATGTTCTTTTTGTCAATACATAAACATATAAGCATCCTTAACTTTTTTTGAAGTTAGCCCTCAAAAAAAAAAAAAAAAAAAAAAAAGAATGTCATCTTAGTGCTGTGATCTGTTCATGAATTCAGGAAGCAGTAATGCATATGTATAAAAATATGAACCTGATATTTGAAACCTAACTTCAGTGTGAGAGAACTATCCATAGGCTTAACTAAATTAATTAATTGTGAAAAGGTCAACATAATTTTTAAGACAAAATTTTATGTATGGGTTATTCAGATCTAGATTGTTTTTATTCTGGTATGCTTGTAAGAATGATTATTTTATTGACTGCTTAGTCTCCAGAGAGGTGGCTTTGATATTTCTAGAACAATTTTATGATCATTATACTTCGTCTATTGTCTTTTAAACTTTATTACTTTCTCAAGGTCTTATAAATGCCATTATATAAGAATACACTTCAGAGAGTTTGATTTTGTGAACATTGATATTTATAAAAATTAAAAAATGACAAAGTAAGTGCTTTGGAGGATGCTATTTTATCATTTTAACTTTATTTTTTAAGGTATATAACTTATCCCAGAATGTCCAGGAGGATGATCTTCAGCACCTCCAGGTAACAATATGTATACTCTTTTTTTTTTTTTTAACATATCTGGTAATCTTTTGAGGATAGATAGATTTTGTTGGGCCTTCTTCTACTTGGAAAACTGAATTCAGAAAGCTTTAGAAACATAAGTAAATAGAGGTTGTCCTATTTCCGGGTTTCTTGTTTTAGCCCTGTGTGGTTATGTTCTTTCTAATTCAGTTTTCAAATTTCTTTGTTACTCTAAAGCTACTTGCTGTTGGCCCTATATGTGTTACTATATAAGGCAGATTAGAGAAAAGACTCTTTGGTTAAAAATAACCCAAAATGTGTAGATGACCCAGTTATCAAATAAATAACTCACAGAGATAAAAAGTACATTTATCCTTCATATTTTACAGATGAAGTAAATTTGGCTGAAAGTAGTAAATGACTTGCCTTAACTCATGTGGCTAATTAGTGATAGAGTGGGACTAGAGATCTGGGTATCTCCTGGGCTCGGTGCTCCTTCCACTCTCCAAGCAGCATTTAAATCTCAAATCAGTAAAAGATGAGATATTTCCTTCAGGTACTTCACAGCTCTGTAACACTCTCTGCTGTCTTTCAGTGCATGTTATATGGTTACAGAGCAAAATCTATTTCTCTGATAGTTTCCCTCTGCATATTTTATAGAAAATTTTGCTTTAAATATATATTGTGTTTTGGCAATAAGAGCCATGTACAAATTTAATAGACAACAAAGGATAATAAAGCAGGGTAACCTGTGATGTTGGAAATCACATTTGGGAGTTCATATCCAGCACTATTCCCAAATACATTTCTAGTATTATCACATTACATTTATGACAAATAGGCCATACGCTGAAAATTGTTTCTTATGATAAGTATGATTTATGCTTCAGGCCTGTGTCATAACCTAGCTAATTATTTTCCAAGCTAATGGTATGACGGTGTTCATTACCAGCTTAGGGATTTCTTAAGAAGGCTGATTTTGGATTTTGATATTGAGTAAGTCACCTTTTTCTGAGACCATTTAAAATTTTTCCTGTAAATGACAACACCTCAGCCTCCTCAAAAAAAATTGTGAATTCCAGTTACATTAGTAGATGATTCTAATGTGAGTGTCTAATCGCTGGACCAGCTGCCTTTTAGCTACGATATTCCGGGCTTTCATTGAATCACTCTAATCAGATAGTAATTACCCTTGGCTTCCTAGATTCTTATGCAAGAGAGGCAGGGTGGTGCTGTGGGAGCTATCCTAAATGGGCAAGGGGTGGGAATCCTCTGTATCAGTTCTGCCCCAGTTCTGAGAAACCACCGTGGCTTGTTAGTCTTGTGGATGAAGACTAACCAGCTGGGGAAACCCACTGGGCTGGTCTGGATGAAATGGTCATCAAAGGCCTAATCACAGTCACCCCCTCATGTCTTTGTTCTCTAAAACCTTACATTTCTGGCAACACAAAAACTGATATGGCTCTTCTCAACTGGGAGCAATTGGAAAGGAGAGAATGTGGTATATCTGATTGTATTTTTAAGCCACATGCCTTTATGCCTTCATAGTAATGCAGTCCATCGTGCCATTAAATTTCCTCAGGCAACAACTTTTGTAAATATGTCTAACATAGTTTATGGCTCTCTGGTCTGATCTGTGTGAGTTCTGCTTTGAAAGGTTATTTACCATGTTACTTTCTGCCCCATCTTCCTCTAAGAAACTGTCCTACATACTTGATATAAAGGTATTAGCCTGAAGTGGAAACTTTATTTTTAACATGTACTTTATGTCCTTAATTTTTTATTTAAAAATTACCATAGTTCTGTTGGGAGTGGGGGGATGGGGTGATTGGGTGATGGCCATTGAGGATGGCACGTGATATAATGAGTACTGGGTGTTATTATATAAGACTGATGAATCACTGACCTCTACCTCTGAAACTAATAATACATTATATGTTAATTAATTGAATTTAAATTTAAAAATTACTGTAGTTCTGCTTTATCTAATACTTAGTTCCTTAAAATGACTATTGTAACCTTAATAATAGAGTATTATGTCTCAGTGAGGGGAAAAAAGAATGGAAGAAAGCACAGAAGTAGAACTTTGCTGATACTGAAGTTTTTCTCTGTGGTATTTGTGTGTGTGCGTGATTTTCCGTCCAGCTTTTCACTGAGTATGGCAGACTGGCAATGGAGGAAATATTCCTGAAACCATTTCAGGTGAGTGGAGTGTAAAATGATGGTAAATTCTTATTAAATTTTCCGAAGAGCATAACCAGGTATATTAATTAATTGGGAGGGTCACATTTCTTCCTTTTTTATTTCGTTCAAGAAGTACTTTGATAACTTTGTTAATGCTATTTGATGCAAGTAGGAGATTAAAATAAGGAAATAAAAAATTAACAAGCTTTTTTTTAAATGGGAAAATGAAAAGATGAATTAGATATTTTGGTTTCTAAAAGAGTATCATCTGTTCTCCCCTAAATCCAACCCTAGAGATGTCACAAAAACTAAAAAAATTTTTAAAAATTGATGAATTTGTCAAGCATTTAAGTTAAAAACAAACAAGATTCCTGGGAAAATAGAAGGGGTTACAAGATGCAGCAAAAGCTAAATGAGTACCAGAGATAGGATACTGTGTGGGGGCAAGTTTTTTGAAGGTGCTTTTTTCTTTCTTCCTTCCTTTTCCTTCTTTCTCTCTTTCTTTCTTTCTTTCTGTTTTATTTATTTAAGTAATCTCTACACCCCATGTGGGGGCTCAAACTTGTGACCCCAACAGAATCACGTGCTCCTCACACTGAGCCAGCCAGGCACCCCACTTTTTCTTTCTTATACATTGACCTGTGTGAACCATCACTTGCTTCAGTGCACTGGGTGTCAGAATAGCAGCAAGCTCAGCCTCTGCTTGGAATAGCAGGATAATATCAGGGCAATATCTGAGCTTGTATTGAGTGGAATAAGCAGGTTATTTTGCGACTAATGCTCCCTGTGCCCCAGCCCTCTTTATAGATCAAGAACCAGGAGATTATAATGAAGTTAAAGAGCCTTAAAAATCTGGAGGAGGGGGGCACCTGGGTGGCGCAGTGGGTTAAGCCTCTGCCTTCGGCTCAGGTCATGATCCCATGATCCCAGGATCCTGGGATTGAGCCCTGCATCCTCCTCTCTGCTCGGCAGGGAGCCTGCTTCTCCTCTCTGCCTGCCTCTCTGCCTACTTGTGATCTCTGTCTGTCAAATAAATAAATAAATAAATAAATAAATAAATAAATAAATCTATCTATCTTTAAAAAAAATCTGGAGGAGGTACAGATTTAAACACCAACGACTGCTCACCTGAAGCACGATGGCTTCAGCATAGGCTTATCAGAGGGGCTCGAGCTAAGTCTTAGACTAAATAAAACATGGAAGGGAGGAAGGGAGGGATGGAGGGAGAAAAAACACCTCTGAAAAGCTTGCTCCCACCCAGTATCCTGTGTCTGGTACTCATTTTGCTTTTGCTGTGTCTTATAACCATTCTAGTAAGTGACGTTGAGAATGGAGGAGGCTAAGCATGTGTAGGGGCAGGTGGTATATGGCAGATCTCTGTACCTTCATTTCAATTTTATTGTAAACCTAAAACTCCCCTAGGAAAATTAAGTCTTAAAACAAAACCATTCAAAAATGTTAAACTGCATAAAGAGAAAATAGGCAAAGGACATAAAGACAATTCACAGAAAGGAAACCTGAATGGCTAATACTTTTTTTTTTTTTAAGATTTTATTTATTTATTTGACAGAGAGAGAGATCGCAAGTAGGCAGAGAGGCAGGCAGAGAGAGAGGAGGAAGCAGGCTCCCTGCAGAGCAGAGAGCCTGATGCGGGGCTCGATCCCAGGACCCTGAGATCATGACCTGAGCCGAAGGCAGCGGCTTAATCCACTGAGCCACCCAGGCGCCCCGGCTAATACTTTTTGAACGGATGTCAAGTCTCATTGATAATCAGATAAAAATTAAAACAATAAGATACCATTTTACACTCATAGGCAAAAAGTTGAACATGGGGATAATACCAAATGATAGGTAGGATTTGGGTAAAGAGGAGCACTCGGGCCCTGTTGGTGAAAGTGCAGATTGGAGCGGCTATTCTGTGAAGCAGGGGAAATGTATAAGGACATCCAGTGCAGCACCGATAGAGTAGTAGTAGCAGGGAGTGGACGGCAGCATAGGTGTCCATCACTAGAAGAATGGATACATATTTATGTATCACCATCATACATATGTATCATCATCATACATATTTATGTATCAGCATATTTATAGTGAGAAGAACATTCTGGAATATTTTGCAACATCCAAAGGCAGTGAACCCATTATTGTGGAGTAAGCATGAATAGAGTGTTAGAATCATACCAAATTAAGTAAGAAAGAAGTTTGAGATTTGTAACACGGTATTACTTATGATTACTTAGAATGCTCTACATACACAAAAATAACACATAACCAGAGTAAGTTTGATTGAGAGCAAACAGTTGAATGGGAGTGGGGATCTGGAAACATAACGATAAAGCAAGAAAGGGGCCTTTGCATGGAGAGATGATGGTATGCTTTCAGTGAAGGAATGTTGGTCTTTCCCTGAGGTCGAGGGAAGGGGGTGGAAAGACGAGTCCAAGTAGAATAAAACCAGTCCCTGCTTACAATCTTCTTGTTGGTTTACAATACCTATTAGACTCTGTTACCTTTATTTTTTCTAAAGGTTTTATTTATTTATTTGGCAGAGAGAGGGAGAGCACAAGCAGTGCGAGCAGCAGAGGGAGAGAGAAGCAGGCTCTCCGCTGAGCAGGGAGCCCTATTTGGGGGCTTGGTCCCACCCCCTGGGATCATGTCCTGGGCCCAAGGCAGCCACTTAACCAACAGAGCCACACAGGGGCTCTGAGATTGTTACATTTAAAAAATAATAATTAGTCAGGTTGGAAGTTGAAGTATTATATAGTAATTGGGCTATTAGCTTTGATTTTTCTCTTCTCTGAACTTGTTACTCTCCAGATCCATTGGGATTGACTGGGAACTCTGTTGTAAATTCTGGAAAGGATTTTTAAATCTTACCAGCAAAAGTTAATGCTTCTTAAGCTTTGCGGGATACATTAAAATGAAAAGCGAGTAACCCATGCTCTAACTAGAGAGAGAGAGAGAAAGAGAGAGGGAGGGAGCGAGACACAGGGAGAGGTCCTGCTTTTGGTCAAAATAATAATAATAATAATGAATTGAGAACAAAAAATAGAAGAAAAACTTTAGAAGATTATCATTTGTTGGCAAACTGGTGGCATTTTGAAATGTCAATGAAAACCATTTTGACTGAATGAGTCAACAATGACTCCTAAACAAGTTGGCAGTTGTAAATCAAAGTATCTGAAATTGAAATGAGACTGTCATTAAGTAGCAAAAGTGGCTTCCAAAGATACTTAGTAATATTTAAAATGCAAGCAACCAAATAAAAAAAAAATACTACACATCATGAAATTAAAAGGTAATATGCTAATGTATTGAGATCTCAGAATGTTTCAGAGATCACCAAATAATGCACATTATTTATTGTATTTTATTTTTTAAAGATTTTATTTATTTATTTGACAGAGAGAGAGAGTGGAGAGAGGGAACACAAGCAGGGGGAGTGAGAGAGGGAGAAGCAGGCTCCCTGCTGAGCAGGGAACCCCATGCAGGGCTCCATCCCAGGACCCTGGGGTCGTGACCTGAGCCGAAGGCAGACGCTTAACGACTGAGCCACCCAGGCACCCCTACGTTTTTTAAAACATCGTTAAGACCAATGTTAAAGAAATTACTACCTGCATAATAATTCACATTTAAATTAGAAAAAAATCTCAGGAGAAAAAGTTCAAATATAAAATAACTTTTAAAACAAAGTTCAATTAATTCATCAAGCTATTTTTAGAGGTCACCACTTCCAACCTCTTCCTCTGTCTCAGAAGAGAGCAGCTTGATTTATTTGGATAAAAGTGTGGAGAAATATTAAACATTGCCTGAGACACTAAGATGGGAGGTAATGAAATTTAAAAAATAATAATTTGTACTCAAAACTAAATTTAACAAGTTTAAAATAGAAGAATTCTTACCTCTGAAACAGTGAAATTGTAAATAATGAACAAGATCTACCACAGGCAAAAAAAAAAGTAAGGGCAATTAGCAAATGAAGTGAACAGTTAATTAACAGATCAATTTGATTCTTCAATCAAAGCCAATTTATATCAAGCAAACAAAATATCTGTTGTATTTTAAAATTGTTTTTATGGAGGGCACGGATTGCATGGAGCACTGGGTGTTATACACAAACAATGAATCATGGAATGCTACATCAAAAACCAGTGATGTACTATATGATGACTAACATAACACAATAAAAATAAATATAATAATAAAATTGTTTCTAAGAAGAGAACTAAAAGAGAAGTGAATTCAGTTTTAAAGCAATATTGAAGTATAAAGTTTAGCCAGTGGTGTGCTGATAAATGTTTACAACTGCCTGGCAAGGAAGGAGGAGGGTTCTGATTCAAAGCATTTACTGATTTCTGAGGTACAAATACCTTTACCATGGCTGATTTCAAGCTGCCCACATGATGTCAACCGACTCGTGAAATTCCTCCAACTTTAGCAACTGCTCCTTGTGAGCCCATAAGAACCAGCTCTCCAGTATTTAGCACATGCAGGAAGTAGAACCCATCATCGCAAGACCTAACACTTGAGGACTGAATTGGCCAGTGGGCACACCCTGGCAGAGGGCATCTATGGGGGGGGAGCTTCTGGGAGCAGAGAAATGGGATGCCATTTCTATGTACATTTGTATGTACAAGGGCTTAGTGACTTAAGGTTTACCTGTAATAGGAAGATAAGAAGGATTAAACCCTAAAAAACATTCCTGCACACAAACTTTAATTCTCTTCTTTTAGAAGCTTTATTTTGTCCTCAGCACATATTTTAGGTCTACTTAACCTTTATTCTCTGCTCTTTCACCTCCTTAGTGATAAGTACTTCACCTTCTGGATTAGTTAATTCATCCCAGTTTTCTCCCATAGCATGTTTATGAACCATTTTCATATGCTTAAAGGCCCTCTAACACCCTAGGTCTTAGAAATAGATTTGACTCACCACACCCACACCCACACCCACAAATGATAAGTATGAGAGGTGACAGATATGTTAACTAACCCTATTGTGGTAATCATTTCACAATATATATCTATGTCACATTATCATGTTATAGACCTTAAAAATACACAATGTTGTATGTCAATTATATTTCAGTAAAGCTGGAGGGGAAACAGATTTGAATCCTCTTTGTGAGATAAAATGAAACTCAACTTTTCATGTTTCTTTTGGTGGAGATGTAATTATTAGTCAGCAGCTCAGTCCATGCCAGCACTATGGTTAAACTGAAGATTGGTGGAAAATAACAGTAGAGGAGACATATAATAATGTATTGTTGTATTAGGACAACCCTCCTGTTTCTCACAATTTCTCATTCAGATTGGGCCTACATATGCAAAATTGGGAATTATTTTACTCTGGTTTAGTTAATTATACTTAAGCACCCTTTATTCCTATGATTTAAAAATGTTCATCTATAAAATAGTTCTTTGACAGTGATTTCAGCCACTTTAAAGCAAAATAATCTTGGTCAAATATCTATGATGACTGTAACCGCCTAGCCCTACCATGAAATATGTGACTTCACTGAGAAAAATGAAAGGCTGTTGTTTGCCTGGTCGGTCTGTAAATTAAAGGAGAAGATACGATGGTAGGGCTGAGAAAAAGGACAGCTGTTTGAGAAAGCTACCTTATCCTATGTTCTGCCCAGAGAGTAATTTAGCTGATCTGAAAGCTGTATGAACAAGAATAAATATTCATCTGGCATGTAGCGGGGGTATAGCTCAGTGGTAGAGCATTTGACTGCATCTGGCATGTAGAAGCAGGTCAGTGGTATACAGCAGGATTTTCCCAATGTCCGTACTTAGGTACCTGAAACATCTAGAAGGCCTGTATAACAAGAACAATTTATTGAGCATTTATTTGTGCCAGGCACTGTGCTAAGTATTTTTCTTATATTATCCGAATGACACTCACTATAGGTATATAAAAATAAATAATGTTGTTCCTTCTTTACTCTTTCTCTTTTTTAACTGAAGAGTAAACACTGAGGCACAGAGTAGTTGAGGAACTTGTCCCTAGTCACAGAGCTGCTCTTCAACCTATGTTGATAGGTAGGCCACAGGTTCCACACCCTGGCACTCCACCACCCTTCAGTGTTTCTCTTCCTCCCCCTAATCCTAGGCTTCCTCTTCCTCTTCCTCAGCTATGTCTTGTAGTCTTAGATTTGAATGTGCACATCTCATCTCACTAAATTATAAATACCTTAAGAACATGAATTTCGTAGTTTACTTTTTTTAGTCGAGTACACCAAAGTTCATACAGCAGATGTTAATTACTGTTTACTAATGATGCTGTCATATACCTATTTGGAATTGTATGTAGTTCGCATATAAGTAAATCCATTGGACTCGAATTGAAAGACCTGGATTCAAGGTCTGGTAGAGCTATTACATATTCATTCTAGTATTACCCCTTTACATTTTAAGATAAAATCCATAAACAGTATTAAATCACAAATTGTTGTGAGAGGGTCCAAAATATTTGTACTGGGCATGACCCCTTCTTAAACTGCAGGAACACAATCATGAAGTTCTCTTTCAGTGGGTAAGGGTAGAGAGTTTCTGAATTGAAAGTATGAATTGTTAGGGGCACCTGAGGTGGTTTATTTGGTTAAGCATCTGACTCTTGATCTCAGCTCAGGTCTTGATCTTAGGGTCATGAGTTCAAGTCCTGCATTGGGCTCCCCACTGGGTGTGGAGCCTATGTAATTAACAAAAATGTTGGGTGGTAATACAAAACTAACATTTCATTAGTTAAGACTAACAGAAAAATGTTAGATGTTTTCAGGTAGCAATAGTGATTGTATATGGTACCTTCAGATTTAAATGTGATCGTAGTACACAGTCTAAAGATGCTTCAAGTAGTTAGACAAGTATGCAACTGCTCTGAGGCAAGAGGATAAGCCTTGGCTACTGGCTCAGGGGATCAGCCATAAAAGGCAATGAGTCACTGATGTGTGCATGTTGTAACTTAGTACCTGCTTTGGCCTCATTTTTTTATATATGTAAAAAAGTAAAGATTTATGTAATTTGGACGGTACTAATCTGGACTCTCATAGATTCTTCTCCAGCTTTTCTGTTTATGTCCTTCATGATTTTTGTTCAAAGGGATTCTTCAGTCTCTCTCTCTCTTTTTAAAGATTTTATTTATTTGTCAGAGAAGAGCACACAAGAAGGGGAGTGGCAGGCGAAGGAGAAGCAGACTCCCCACTGAGCAAGGAGCCCGATGTAGTACTCAATTCTAGCACCCTGGGATCATGACCCAAGCTGAAGGCAGTCTCTTTTTGAGTCATATGCACTGTTGGTATTTTTAGCCAATAAAGGACATTGGTTTTTCAAGTGGATTTTTTCTTGCTGTATTTATAGGTGTCCCTGTGGATAGGGTCCTGATTCTTAAAGAACAGAGGATATTTTGTTCTTCTTTTTCTCTGGAGGGCCATAAATTTGTTTTGATTTCTACTTTGTTAACTATTCAAGGCCCTCTGAAAAGTCAGCTATATATTGGAGATTTTTAAATTGATGATTTCTCATTCAAGCTTTTTTTCCCCTGATTCCTGTATTTCATGCTTGAGCCCATTAAAAAAGAGAAGACAAGGTTTTTACTTTAGCTATTTAGATACCCAGAAGATTGTTTGAAAATTTCCTGAAGTCTATTTGTAATGTTTCCTATGATTAGTCTTTATTTTGTTTACAATTTTGAATCTTTGGCCAATTATTCTTTAAGAGAAAGTATTCTGAAATGGCCTTATATGGTGATTTGTCTATTTTTCTTGCCCTCTAAAGGCTATTAAATGGTTTAATTTATCATTGTTGTATTATTATTATAATTATTATTTTATTTATTTATTTATTTATTTAAATATTTTATTTATTTGACAGAAATCACAACTGGGCAGAGAGGCAGGCAGAGAGAGAGGAGGAAGCAGGCTCCCTGCGGAGCAGAGAGCCCGATGCGGGGCTCGATCCCAGGACCCTGGGATCATGACCTGAGCTGAAGGCAGAGGCTTTAACCCACTGAGCCACCCAGGCGCCCCTATAATTATTATTTTAAAGAGCTGAGTTGTTTGAATGTTCTATTGATTTTTTTTTTTTTTTTACCCTATTGATTTTAACCATTTTTTTTTTCCCTATCTGAGGGACTAACAATTAAGTGAACTAGTTGGAAAGGACTGATAGTTCAGGTCAGTAAATAGTTAACAAATCCTGAATTATGCAGCAAATTTCTGTCTTCTTGGGTTAGAGAAATTTCTTGAAACTCAACCCTAGACCAGAGTTTAAATTCAGCTTCTATAGTGCCTTCCGGCCTAGCAGTTTGATGTTGTTTGGGGGAATGTGGCGAGTCCCTTTCTGCAAAAAGTCCTGCGGAAATCATTCAGGAGGTCAGGGGAAGGAGCAGGAGAGATTGAAGGGGTAAAAGTGAAGAGAAAACTGAAAGAGATACAAAGAGGGTAAGTGTCAGAAGGTAAGAGTCAAACTGGATTCAACTTTTGTTTTGAGGTCTCAGTTTACTAATTAAAGAGGCTAACTAATGAGTGTTTGATATTTTATTTTTATCTCTTAATTTTTATAGAGCTCACCTTTACTGTATTAGTTATTTATTTTGACATGTACAAAGATCACCATAATGACCACTGTTACTCTGAATTTTTTTGAAAAGATCATTTATTCTTCTAAGTGCAATAGTTAGGATTATAGTGCCATACAAATAGAAACCAAGCATTTTTCCGGGAGGAGGGTCCAGCTTTGATATATACAAGCCTGCAAAGTTGGTCAAAAGTGTGTGCTCTGAAAAGCAGCTTGGTTCCTTAGGCCAGCAGAGGTCAGGATGGTGCTGTATAATCAATAATCTGATAGTCATTGATCCTGTGTTCTGGACTAAGAAGAGTGACTCACAGATTGACAAGACCGAGTGTCCCCTTAAAAGTTTTGTAGGGCTCGCAAGGCAAGTTTGACTAATGCATTTTGTGTAAATTTGCTGCCAGTTTAGCAGACCTCCAATCATTAGTCTTGGGGGCATCTTGATTGGTCTGGAGATTTACTAAGTTTATGTGTCTATCTGTTTTTTTCTGGACCACTTCCCCATACATTCAGCGACATGTGATAATTCAAGACAAAGGAAAAACACACGAGACAAGACTTTGTATGAATTATCAAGCAAATGAAAGCAAAGCAAGGAGCAAAAGCATAAAGAGATAATAGCAAAAGTACTTACTGAATGGTATACCTCCAAACCCAAAGTTCTAATAACCTTATACAAAAATTAGGTCTAATTATCAAATGAGTACTCTTTCAAAATTAAAGGTTGAATTGCCCTATACAAAGACTTAGAACCAATGACCTTATATGAAGACCTACTGGGTCTTTATAACAAAAACCCTAGGGTAAATGAATCAGGGATAAGAGCTCAATGAAACAAATCAGAACGTAAATCAGATAATTGTTGAGACATTCATCTGGAAGTAAATTTGAAGGACAAATGGAATTTTGGAACAAGGGACAAGAAGAATTCACCTGTTAGTCTGAGGGTCAAAGGGACTGCTGCCAAATGAGGGGCATCCAGAACTGTCAAAGGATGAGACCACCACTCAAAATCTGATACAAAAACCAAAGCTGGATTTACTGCTTTATTAAGTATGAGAGATATGATGGTTAGTCTTAGCCTTGCTGAGCAAAGCAAACTAACAATTATGTGTAGGGTTTAGGACTTTGTTTTGAAGTTACATGGTTTACAGAGGCAAGAACAGGTTGACGTCAGTTTTAAAATTTTTGTTGCTATGGAATACAACAACAATGTTTGGTTTTTGTTGGCTACAGAGGGGAAAAATGGATTGACATCAGCCTTAGTGAATCTTCTGGAGTGAGTCTTTCACTACTTAGCTGACTTTTAAAGTATGAGGCTGTCACACATAGGTAGACATTCAATGGGCTATTGATTGAAGTGAGTTGTACTTAGATTGGTTTAAAACAAATTCTAAACTGTGTGTAGTTGTTTTCTGAAACTGAAATTAGAACTGAAATTGATTAAGTGGTTAAAAACCAGTTCAGTCGTTTACTTGCTACAAGGCTGTAGAACAGTTAGTCTATTACTGGGAGTTTGGGAGTTTTCTCATATTTGTAATGGATGTGGTCATACATTTAGCCTTATGTTGCTAATAACATTATTCCATATAAGTTTTTATTCTGACACAATTAACACATGTATTTGTATATTCTCTGTATTTGTAATATTAATAGCCATTAATATGTTATATTAAGATTTGAGTAGCCATTTTCCTGTTGTTGAGCATTTGGATTTTTTCTCAGTTTTTAACTCTCACTCATAGTAGTGCTATAACACTCCTTTTGAATAACTTCCTGAAGGATATAGCGCCCAAAGGGAAGTTAACAAAGATTATAATTTTCTGATGATTAAAAATATATATGTGATCACTGGTGGGATATGGACAGCATGGGTCCCATCATTTGCCCCATTTGCAGACTGGGATTAATTCGTTAAAGAAGTATTTGTGACTTGAAATATTTTCATCTGAGCAAATTAGGGTAATTTATATTTTTGATTTTTATCTTTACCCGCATGTATGAACAAATCAACATTCAACATTGTGGAAAAACTGATGACTTTGACATATGGACTGAGATTCATAGAATTCCGTACATTTTAAATGTAAAGTAGACAAATTATCTTGGGAGGGGATGGGGACAGTAGGTGTGCCATAGCTGACTTATACCAGTTCATGAGAACTAATCAGTAAATGTTTGGGAATTATATAAGCCAACTATTAAATTGCTAGTAGCTTGAAGTCAGCGATTGTGGGCATATTTATACCACAGAAATGGTCAAATGCTATAAAATCAAGGTATTTTGTTCTTCTGGGAGAGCCAGTTTACCAGCACATCTCTGGATGGGAGCGTTAGGCAAGGAACTTGGTAATTTGATACTGTAGATAGATGGATAGATAGAATATAGATTAATGATTTTAGAAAATAAGACTTGATATTTGATCCTATGCTACATATGGTCCTTATTATATCGACTTAGGAAGATGCTCAGTGAAAAAGACCAACCAAATTCCCCAAGAAAAATGCAAAATACAGCCAAATCCACATACTTGGTTTCATTTATCTTGGTTCGTGAACCTCTATTTTGCAAAAATTGCTTCTTAGCTAAGCTCTGTTTTCAAAATAACATATTTTAGGTAGAAATGTTCTGAATACAAATTATTATGTTTCATTTTGACATAAATGGGCCTCTGTTAAAGACAGTGGACTGTTTAATGTAGTGGATAGAGGCATTTTATTTTTTTTAAGACTTTATTTTTAAGTAATGTCTACACCCGAAGTGGGGCTCAAACTCACAGCCCCCCAAGATTAGCAGTCACATGCTGTTCCGACTAGCCAGCCAGGTGGCCTAGCGGTATTTTTAAACTGTCCAAAGAATCACTCCTTTCCCCACAAAAATGCACACATACACACACACACACACACACACACACACATACACACACACACAGAGTAAATAAAAATAAAATAAAATAAAAAAATAAAAAAATTCATGATGCAAACCAAGAAGTGCCGCCTGGCTTCGGGAGAGAAGCTGTGAGCCAAGGATTTTATTTTCAGCAAAACTGACTTTCAAATAGAAAGTCACAACTGCTTCAACAGGTCATAAACTTATCAACACATAAGAATGCAAAGAATATTGTTTTTATGAGCCCTTAATGAGAAAGCTACTGACGAATGAACTTCAGATAAGCAAAAATGTTATAATTTCACCAAAGGAGAGATAATCAGAAACTGTGTGCCTCCTGATAGAAGAGCACTCTGCCAAAAAACTGTGACCTGAGATGAAGGCTCTGTACCCAGCTGCCAATTTACAGGAAATCCAGAGGACAGAGAGCATGTTGAACTGCTTGTGAATATGCAGTCAGCAAGGTGCAGGTTATGGCAATTTTTACAGGTCAGAGTCCTAGGTTCTCTAGTTGATAAACTGAAAGGGAAAGAAGAAATTGAGGAAGAACCCAGAGATTAAAAGAGAATTAAGAGAGAGAAAAAAAGAGAGAGAATTAGGAAACATATCAGCAAAAGGGCCTAGATGGTTCCGTCAGTTTGGTGTCTGACTTTGACTCGGGTCAAGATTTCAGGGTCCTGGGTTTGAGCCCCACATTGGGCTCCCCACTCAGTACTCAATCTGCTTCTCTCCCCCCTTGTGCTCTCACTCTCAAATAAATAAATAAAATCTTTTAAAAAATTAACACATTTTAATAAGCAAGAATAAAATATTCAGTTAGAAGCTCAGGAGGTGGGGCACCTGGGTGGCTCAGTGGGTTAAAGCCTCTGCCTTCGGCTCAGGTCGTGATCCCGGGGTCCTGGGATCAAGCCCCACATCGGGCTCTCTGCTCAGCGGGGAGCCTGCTTCCCTTCCTCTCTCTCTGCCTGCCTGTCTGCCTGCTTGTGATCTCTGTCTGTCAAATAAATAAAATCTTTAAAAAAAAAAAAAAGAAGCTCAGGAGGTATAAAACTTTCAGAAGGATCATTTAAAGATAGTTAATTTAATAAAAACTACTGATTTTTTCCCTCCAAGTCCTACTTTTTTCCAGAAACTAAAATTTGCAGTATGTCTTGAGCATATCAAAGCATGCTTTTAGGGGCACCAGGGTGGCGCAGTCAGTTAAATGCTCAACTCTTGGTCTCAGCTCAGGTGGTGAGCTCACAGTCCTGAGATTAAGCCCCATGTCCCGCTCCTTGCTCAGCACAGAGCCTGCTTAGGAATCTCTCTCCTCTTCCTCTGCCCCTCCCACTCATGCTCTCTCTCTCTCTCTCTCGCTCTTTCACTCTCTCTAAAGTAAATAAATGTTTAAAAAATAAAAAGCAGAAAGTGGTCTCTGAAAAACAACCTGAGGGTTTTGAAGGGTCAGGGCTGGGAGGTTGGGGGAACAGGTGGTGGGTAATGGGGAGGGCACGTTTTGCATGGAGCACTGGGTGTTGTGCAAAAAGAATGAATACTGTTACGCTGAAAAAATAAATAAAATGGAAAAAAATAAAATAAATAAAATAAAAAGCAGGGGCGCCTGGGTGGCTCAGTTGGTTAAGCGGCTGCCTTCGGCTCAGATCATGATTCCAGTGTCCTGGGATTGAGCCTCGAATCAGGCTCCCTCCTCAGCAGAGTGCCTGCTTCTCTCTCTCCCTCTGCCTGCTGCTCTGCTTACTTGTGCTCTCTATCTCTCTGTCAAACAAATAAATAAAACCTGTAAAAAAAAAAAAAAAAGCATGCTTTTATCAGAGCCCAGGTTGTAAACTACAGCGCATGTGTGATGTTCCTGTTGAGCCGTGCTGCAGGGGTTTTGAGGTCGCCCAGGCTTAAATGCTAGCTGTGCCATCTCTCTGTGCCTTTGACCAAGTCACTTAATGTCAGGTGGTGGGGCTTTTTAGATGATTTCTTCTGAAAAGAATCATAAATTATAACCTAATCTCTTGCCTGTTGCAGTAATGCGTGAAATATAATGTGTGTAATTCCTGACATTGTCGTTGGCATATAATAAGCTGTTCAAGGAAAGCGGCTATTACCTTGGTTTCAAGAGGTCGGGATGAGGCCCAAGAATTCTATACCTTTAAAAGCCTCCCAAATGATTCTGATGATTACTCTAATTTTGGAAACACAGTCCTTGATAAAATCCAGTCTGGATGTGAACAAATATTCAGCTTCAAGGATATTTATCAGTACATTTCTTAGAATAATAGAAAAACTGGAAAATGTCTGGTAATGGCAAAATAAACTAAACTATGGTCTATCCATTAGCTAAATTATGTGGCCATTAAAATAAAACTCAGAGACCCACATAGCACTAACTCTGTGCAGGCACCTTCCAGAGACGCCTTACGCATGTCTCGGTAGTCCTGGGAGGTGGGTTCTATTAGCATCCTACTTAATGGATGAGGAAACTAAAAATGTACATGACATTACAAATAAGTTGTGAAACAGAAACATTTCTGAACTGTCAATAATAATTGTTTATGATAAAGAATGTGGCCTTGTTAGAGGACAGACTGAAATAACTTTCTAACAGATTATTTCAAAATCATCATACAATGACATTTTCAAATCATTTGCAGCCAAAAACAGTAGGAAAAAAATTATTACAAAGGTATGTTAGTTGTTTGTTTTTTTTCTGGATTTGTGTTTGGGTGTTTGCGTATTTGTCAGCTTTTTAAAAAATTTGTAATTTGTTATTTTTCTCATTCTAAATAAATATTCCCTTTGAAGCCCAATTGTGTATTCATTTTCCTGCTGAGCCCTCCCCCCAACAGATTGTTCAAGCTTTGGGCCCCACTAAACCTGGATTCCTACCCATCTGCATACCATGTGTGTATACTGAGAGCCTCTGAGGAAGAGAACGGGACAATTGTAATAGAGGAAAAATACTTAAAGGGATGATAAGACTCTCCTCAAATAAAACTTGAGTCTTCATAAAAAGCTGTCCCCAAATTGCCAAGATGAATGCATGCCACCAAGAGATGAGAGACAGAGGTGCCCTCAAACTGGCTGAATGGCTGTGTGTGTGACTACAGTTAGTTTTGGGGCAGCTTTCTGTTTTTACTTAGTGGGGACAGGAAGGTTGATTCCTAGGGAATAGATTGCTCACTTTGAAAGGTTTTATGTTTGCTTTCACAATTCCGCAGTGTGGTGTAGAACACTATTCAAATGATAATACTAGCGTTTAGTTGGTTTCAGTATAAAGCTCAGGGAGGCCATTAAAAGTCCCCTCATCAATCCTTTCTTCTTATTGTTTCTTAGAGTCTGATATTTCTTGTTCGGGACTGGAGTTTTCCATACGAATTTTCATATGGAGCTGAAGGTGGCTCCAAATTCTTGGAAAAACGCCTCAAGGTTTGTTGGATATTAAGGTGCATGAAATTTCACCTGTAATAATCTAGAATTATTTTTGTTGAATGATTATTTGCAGAATGGATACTTATTAGATACAATCTTATTTGACCCTTCTAGTGTCTCTACAAAGATTGATATTTAATACATACTTTGAGAGTTATAGTTTTAAATATTATCAATAATTATGATACAGGTAATTCTTTTGTAGGTAATCTACAAAACACTGACTTATTCCAAGATAAATCTTTTAATTAGAATAATTAAATCCATTCAAGGCTGACAGTACAAATATCTGGATTCATGTTTTAGTAGAGGTTTAAAAGTCAATTTAACAGAAAATATCTCATTTTGAAATTCCCAAAGTCAGTCTTAGAACATTTTGCTAATAGTTCACAGAAAGTGAAATTAGAGGATTCTCCATTTTCTATGTCAGGATAGTTCAATATTGAATGAATTGTTTACATTGGACAGATACCACAACAAGTAACTATTAAGAAAAAAAATTTTAATCAAGATTAAATAAGGTTTCATGATAGTCAGGATCTCTTATCTTGTCTTTTTAGGTTTATAATTATTTTTAGAGTAGTTGTACTATTAACTGTCAAATACATTTGAAAAAACAGGGACAGTTTAGCTTATAAATACCCAACTATTTAGATGCCTTTCTAGAATCTAAATGTATACCTACCAGGTGACAAGAGGCTGTCTTGAGTATCTCCTGAAAAGAAGGTAGGAATATCTTATGATCTATTCATGTTTCTTATGAGTACTTCAAATTAAAATTGGAATTTTTAAGAACTAGCTAGAATAAAACCCCACTAATTTGTACTAAAAAATGGGAAGGCCCATCTGAGTTAGCATAAGAGTAAAGATTTATTAATTCTAATAATAATGCCATAGGTATGCTATACTTAGATACAGCCGTTCACCTAAGACTTTATTTTTTCTTTAGTATCAGCCCTATCGTGTCATTTTTATCACTGTGGGACCAGACAACTGTAGGAAATAGATGTCACAGAATTCTCTTGGAGTTCAATTATGATGAAAGTAGTTTAAACTTTAGAATGATTTACTGCAGGTCTCAGGGAACCAGCACGAAGAACTACAGAATGTTCGAAAACACATCCATTCCTGTTTCACCAAAATTTCCTGTTTTCTGCTACCTCATCCTGGCTTAAAAGTAGCTACCAATCCAAACTTTGATGGAAAACTGAAAGGTTTGTCTTTTAATGAATATGTTTACATTACTTATCCTGCTTATAAAATTGTCATTTTATCTGCTGGGTTTACAGCTGCTCATTTGGGTTATCCACTTATGTGAGGCTGATGACTGAAAATTGTCAAGAGAACCTGGAATCCTGGGCTGGTACTAGAACACCTCCTTGGTGACTGTGGGATCTATGGGTACTGAATAAATACACGGAGAAAACAGGCAAGATCCTGTGTTCACCTGGGAGGCAGTGACTCTCCCCTCTTCACAGAGGTTCCTGCCCACTTCTGTGCATTGAGAAATGCTCCTTAATGTCTTCCTGTTAAATTTTCCTTATTTACATTAGAGGAGAAAAGTAGATGTCTATATTATCTGAATGCTTTAAATTATATAATTATTGTTATAATTTATATAATTAGAGATCAAAAGAAACATTGCATAGTTCTGAACTCAAGCTCTTTAAAAATGCTACTGAAGAATTTATAAATTATTAAAAGCTTCACTAAAAATGAAATCCTCTTCTGAATGAGAACCAGTTTCTGAAAAACCCAAAAGCCCTAGAATGTTCTTGAGACAGTGTGTACTACTAGTATGATAATAGTAGTTGCTTGCCTAACAGAAGAACTACTAACATTTTAAGTTTCCAAAGCAACTCAACTTTTTAGAAAAAGGGGTGGGATGGGATGGGGTGGACGTAGAGGTCTGAGGAACTAGAATTATTTCCTAATAAATAATCACTGGGTCTTTAGATATTTACTTTGTGACTAATACAAAGTAGTACAAAGACATTTCTGACTTTTATACTTATAAGCCTGGCATTGAATATACCTGCCACTGAGCTTAGACATTTATTTACTGTGGCCTTTCTGCCCTGTGCCAGGGTTGGTGAGAGAGTGATGCAGCCAGCTTTTCAGCACAACTCTTCTCAAAGGGCTTTAAAATTCCTCTTAAGAAAGGACAACGTAATATGTGTCCACCTTTATGGAACTGGCAGGTTTGAGAAGCAAACCTATTCCCTCCACCACCACCACCCCCGCCCCGTGTCCATGGCATTTATACTCGATACCTTCCATTTAACTATGACAGCATCATAAATAGAATCCCACATTTCTCAATCATTAGAATTATTTCTGTACATGTTTTAAATGATCTTTATGTAACAGAACAGATAGCAGTAAGTACATATTATTGCAAGAACTGCAGGGTTCTGTCATTTCACTATCACTTATGAAATTCAGCCCTCCAAAGAGCACAGACTTCTTGAAACTGTATCGTTACCTAATGCCTTCATTTGAATAAATGATGTAAAGAGAGGGCTCCCACAAGGCCCTTCTTTCTTCTCTGGAGTTGAGGAGTCATAAACAGGCGGGGAGGGGCAGGCGTTCGACAAGAGCCCTTTATTGGGACAGAAGAGTACTCTGGCTTGTTCCACTCTTGTGGTATTCAGCGACAGTTCTTAAATTAACTGATACATGGAGGAGGGAAAGAGCTGAGGGGGAGAGTTTAAGACAAATCACAGAGATATAGAACTTCATCTTTTAATAGATTTGTTTCCCATCAAATTTTACTCACATGTCTACACATATATTAACCCACACAGTTGCTTTATAGGCACCCCAAAATTATGAGTTTACCAAAGTGGCTAGCCTGAGAGAAAAAGAAATGAAAAGCAGCTTCAGGTGCCCATCAAAGATGCATTTTGATGAGGCTTTATAGGACTCCTGCTGAATCTATGTGCGCCAAAGTGTTGTTCTCAGCCTCAGTTTCTCCTTGGGCAATTCTGAAAGTCAGTTATCCATGTTGTTTTTCCAGCCCACTCTGAAACTTATAAGTTGATGTGGTCTCTCCAGGATGTCTTGTCCACTGGCTATGCTGTTTTCCAGAGGGTTGGCATCTGAATAACTTTCTTCCTCTAGGGAAGAAATGTCTCTGAATAAACAATTGTGCAAAAATTTTTCTTTGGTAATTCTCACATATTCTTTCATAAACTTATAGAAATAACTTTCTAGCTCACTACCGATATTTGTAATTGTTATAATTACTATATTGTTCATGGTCCTTCACATCATTGAAATTATCATGCCATTTCCCATATAATATGAAATGTATAGTACAATGATTCCAATTAACTGCTATTAATTTAACAACATCCCACATGGGAAATCACGAGGATCAGGTTTGTTCATACTCCATTCAACCAGCTCTAAGTGCCCGCTGAATACCTCTCTTAGCTTAGTAAATCTTCTAATTAACAAGGAGTTACCTTCCTTTTTGAGGTTGCTCTGTGTTTAATACCCCATGTAGAATGACCAGTGACCACACCATAAATTGTGGAGATACATCCTTAGCAGCTTCAGTTAGACTTCAGGAAGCAGAGCCAAACACCACTTCAAGGTAATTATTTTTAAAAAGGTTTTTCTAATGAAGGTAATCCCGAGACAGCATCTTCCCTGGGCGATTACACGGCAGTCCTGCGCCAGTGCCTCTGCAGGCAGAGTTCTTACAAAGTACGTTATCACGTGCCCGGTGATTGTGACAGATAACCACGTCCGCCCAGCCCCTGGATTCCTGGCAAAGTCGGACTCCTGTGGCAAAAATGATTGAAGAAATGATGGAAACAGAACATCACCCCGAATAATCATCTGCCCATACATATTTATTCACACATATTTATATATGTATATCCATACATATTTATTCACATTCTAGCAGAGGCCCAGAGCTAGTTAGTGTGCCTCCGTAAATGAAACGGTCTGCAGGTGTTCTGGGTCATGTGTTTATGGTGTTGACTAATACTGTTAGCAAGAGCTCACCACCTGTGTATGTTAGGAATCTCTGGTTTGTGCTTTCTGAATCCAAGCTTGGAATAGTCTCAGTGAGAACCAAGATCATGGCTCATGCCATCTTCAGGACACATTTTTAATCCAAATATGTGATTATATGCTCGTTACTTTAATGATCATTACCATATTTGCTGCTGCATTAGACACCCAGGTGTATCTTACTCCATTCCAATTTTATAAGGGAATGTGGGGGTGGAATTGGAATACATGTAATACATGGAAGTGATTTTGAAGTTGTTTTATAATGAGAAAGGTTTTTGTTTTCTACAGAAATTCAGGAAGAATTCATATGTTCTAGATATGTAATAATAG